>NW_024412400.1:23932978-23947761 GCF_014898765.1 Herpailurus yagouaroundi | reverse complement strand
TCTTTCTTTCTTTCTTTCTTTCTTTCTTTCTTTCTTTCTTTCTTTCTCTTTCTTTCTTTCTTTCTTTCTTTCTTTCTTTCTTTCTTTCTTTCTTTCTTTCTTTCTTTCTTTCTTCCTAAGGTTATTTGAATTAAGCTTAGAGGGCAACTCTGAAATTAGTTCTATTCTGTTAATAATTTTGTAGGATGGTTTGAATTTTGTGTTTCTAACACACCAGGCCTAATTTCCATGGTAGCCTCTACACTACATTTGCAGTTCTCAGTGACAGTGCAAAGTGATTGATGTACGTGATGATCCAGATAATCCAGAGAGATGGACTATTGAAGATAGGGTTTTCTTGGGCTCGATTGAGCTAGGGAAAGATGGCTCCATTGACCATCATTTGTCCGGAATACTTGGATAAGCCTTAATGTTACTTCTGCCATGCAGAATTTAGGCATCAAGTGTGGCACTTTTAAAATATGGTCCCAAATATTTTGCTACTTTTCCCATTGAGAAGGGGTGTATCTCCCCTCTCCTTGAATCTGGGAGGGTTTGTAAGTGCTTCCACCATGGGTAGACTATCAAGACTAGAATACAGAGGCCATGCCTTTCCTTGGTTCTTGTACACTATTTCCTCTCTAGATGCTCTCTCTGGATGATCCTTCTTAGAACCCAGACATGCTATGAGAAGCCCATGTCCACAGAATGGGGACAATAGTTTCAGCTGAACCCAGCTTTCAAGTCATCCCAGATCGGGTGCAGATATGTGAGAGAAGTTTTCAGATGGTATTAGCCTGCAGCAATTCCAGCGTGCTCAGCTAGGGCGCCAGTTGCAGTGGAACAGCAACAAGGCATTCCCACCAAGGGCCGTCCAAATCCTACCCACAGAACTGGGGAGCATAATAAAAAGGGTTGTTGTTTTACACCATTAAGTTCAGAGTGGTTTGTTATACAACATGGAGAACTAGAATGGCAAGCTTTTAAAATGTCTCTCCCATTCTTAGTTGTTCAAATAATGTCTTACTCTTATCTTATTTACTATGAACTAAGAAGCCCCAAGGAATGTCAGAGGCATGGCAATAAAAAGATAAAGATGATTAAGAGATTCCTGGGGGTTGGGTTGGGGGTTGAGGAAGAACACGTGACATACCCACAGATGCTGATACATATCTCCTGGCTTTTGTGGTATGCGAAAGTAACTACAAATATGTGGACATTATAAAGAACTTTTAGATGCATTTAATGCGACTGAATTGCCTCAACAATCTTACAAAGCGAGTATTATTATTATCATCATCATTCTTATTTTACAGATTAAAGAACTGGGGTTCAGAGAGGATAACTAGCTTGCCCAAAGTCACGTAGCTGCTTGAGGGACACAGGGGACGGGAACTCATGTCCCCTGGCCTCTTATCCCTTGCTCTGCTTGGGAAGAGAGCTGCTGCCCCTTGGTGGCAGCTGGTCTCGCTTCATACAGTCCTAAACAGCAACCCTTTATAGGAAGCCAGAAGGGTCCCCTTTGCTGAACAGGGCCCCAAACGGCAGTCCTATAGGTCTCTCCTCCAGGATGGAAGGGTTAAAGAGAGGAATAATGGCTGAGCTTTTAATTTCTCTGCGAAGAGCACAACGACTTTTGAGGATTCTTACTGCAGACTTCAGCCCACTGTATTTCATTTCTAGAAGTTTGATTGTTTACAAAATGCCTTCCATGCCCCAGTTTAACATGTCCAGTCTTTCCTCTAGCTTCTTGAATATCTGGAATACAGTTATAGTATCTGTTTTAATGTCCTTGTCTACTAATTCTATCATCTGTGTCATTCTGGGTCAGTTTCAATTGACCCAGATGGGTTGCATTTTCTGCTTCTTTGTGTGCCTGGTAATTTTTAATTTGATGCCAGCCATTGTGAATATTATCTTGTTGGGTGCTGGATAGTTTTGTAATTTTGTATCGCTGAGCTTTGTGCTGAGACATGGTTAAGTTATTTAAGAACCAGTTTTACCCTTCCAAGTCTGGCTTTTGAGCTTTGCTAGGTGGGATCAGAGCTGTGTTTCACATAGGGTTAATTTTTGCCTGCTAATGGGCACTATTTCCTCTTAATCTCTGGACACATGTGCACTGGTTGGCCCTCAGCTGCATGCTTGAGAGGGACCCTCTGTAGATCGCTGAGATTCTCTCCCTATACAGAGCTCTCCTCTCAGATTGCCTGCCCTATAAATTGTAGCTTCCCTGGCCTCCCTAGACTCCCAGTCTCCTCGACTCAGAGAGACCATGGGGCTCTCCCTGAAGTTCCCCTCCCTATACCATGGCCTAGAAATTTTCTTCAGGTAGAAATCTGAAGCAATTGTAGGGCTCACCTTATTTATTTTCTGTCTTTCAGGGATTATTGTCCTTTGTGATCTGATGTCCAATGTTTTGAGACCTGTGTTTTATGTAGTTTTTTTGAGTTTTAGTTATTTTAGGTAGGGGGATAACAGGAAGCCCTGCTGTGTCTCCAAGACTGGTGAGATAACAAACGCATCCAACTGATAGGTGGCTGAAATTGGGCCATTATTGAGAAACCAATCTTGTTTCACTGTTTTCTTTTTCTCTGGAGCTCTGCCTTCAGGACTATTGAATGGGATAAACTTGTGGGTCCTTTAAGTACTTCAGTCACAAAAACCCTCTTGAATATTATTTGAGGCCAATTCACCCACTTTTCAATGCCGAGATTACAATTTGAGTGTGTTGTACACTTTATGGCTAAAATGCAAAGGCTAATTCATGACTTCAGTAGGAGAAAAACATTCATTTTCCTTAGACTTCAGTTTTGATATTTAGATGTTTGTTTCTGGTACTTTATGCACAGTTAAGTATTTATTACATGTCTACTTCGTGTCTTCCGCTTATTACATTATACTGCTGCTGGACTTTGAAATCTTGTATTGGATGCAATACTCACACAATTAGAAGTCTCTCTTATCCCTTGCATTAAAATCATTCACACTTCCTCTGAACTTACATGGACTCCTCCTCAAACCTCCCAGACATGGTCACTTTTGTTGCAGGAATAGAGGCTCGCTTCCGGGGGGTCATGGGAGCTCCAGGGGAGGAAGAACTGACCCTCATGGGATACAGAAATAATCCAAGGCAACTCCTTGGTAGGAGCTCTTGGATCTTATCTGAAGGGCCCACCACCAATGTGACCCCACCTCTTCCCATGGTCGGTTGGTCTCAGGTTGGATTCTCCAGGAGACACACTGCGAGGTGGAGTTCTGAAGACAGAAAAGTGGATTGGGGGAGAGATGCCTTTAGGATTGATTCCTGAGAGGGACAGAAACAGTACTGGGCAGAGGGAGAAGTTGGACACAAAGCCCGCACCACAAAGGCCTCAGCTCCCAGTGGGGAGATCTGGAGCTGGGATGGCCCTTCTGAGTTTCCCCGAATTGAGGGAGGAGGGGTTGATAATTTGTATGCTCCCATCCACTAGTTCTTGGGTGCAGGCTGGTCCTGGGCAGGGGGTGTGGTCATGGATGAGGCTGCTGAGGGCAATTTCTAGGGAGGGTCTCAGTTCATTGCCATCAGCCTCCAGCCCTCTCAGAAACTGGAGGAATGGGTGCTTCAAATAGGAAGCCACCTATTGGGTTTTGGAGTTCCAAGGGGCGATTTCAACAGTGTATTAGCTGTGAGAACTCGGGCAAAATCTTTCATTCATTTGTTCATTCAAATGATATTTTTGAAATGCCTATCCTATGTTTGAAGTTCTGAGGATAAAGAGGTGAAGTGGTCAAGTTCAAACAAAACCCAAACCCTTATGGAACCTATAATCTTGTTTAAAAAATTAGATACTCAGGACCATATTCAAAATGGCTGTAAAGTATAATAAAAATTACAGACAAGTAACATAAACTAATGTGAAGTGCTTCTCAAACTTTAATGTGGAAAACAAATCATCTGAGGATCTTGTTGAAACGAAGATTATAATTCAATAGATCCGGGGTGGGGCCAAGATGATGCATTTCTGATAAGCTCCCAATTGATGCTGCTGCTGGTCCATGGGTAACACTTTGAGCATCAAGGTGGGAATGGACATGAATAGGGTGGATGAGGAGGGTCGGGTGGTGGTCTCTGTAAGAGAAGTATATTTGAATTGAGACCCAAAGCAAGTGAATTACTTCATCCAAGTCTTAGCTTCCTCAGCTATGAAATGAGAATAATAACACTTAGTAGGCACTCAATAAATATTAACGGCCAGTGTGGTTGTTACAGGGCTCGCTGAGGCCCATCATGGTCATTCTGCCCTCCTCCTACCTCACAACCTTTCATCGTCTACTCCTGCTCGTTGTTGCCATGTTCTCGCCATGTTTTCTATTTTAAATTCTCAAGAATGGGGATTTGATTGGCTCAGCTCTGTGTGAACCAACTGTTTTAAGCCCTGCTACTTCATAGGCTGCTGAAGCCTGCCTACTGGGAATCCTTGGCTTTATTGTCCTTCACTGGTCCATCAGCTGCATCTGGAGAACAGGGGCATCATATGGTACGAACACAGCAGCCTGAGCTGCTCCCTTAGCAAAGGCGCTTGGCAGGCACTAAGGCTAATGTTTAATATGCGTGCCTTGTTAGGTCACTGGTCCCATTTTCCTGGGGCCAGCTCTTCATGCATTCATTTCTTCTTATGGAGAGTGAGTTCCTTGAGGGTAGGCACCTGTTTTTTTCTGACATCTGCAAAGTGTTGGCCATACAGCAAGAACTTAATATTATGGGGGTTAGCTTAGCAATATTATGGAGGCGCCATGCGGGCTGACATGCTCTGGGGAAGGTTTGGAGGAGGAGGCTGACAGAGAAGGAATGTGAAAGACAAGAGTACTTCAGTAGATCGAGAGGAGAATGCAGGGAGGCACTCGCATAAGCAAAAGTTCGGTGGGTGAAAAGACCAACATTTTAGGCAAGACACAAACGATGTCTCGGTTTATTCAGAGGCTGACCTGAATTTGAGCAATGTTTGTGCCTGCTACAGATACTAATTGGCATTTTCATTAGTCTTTCTGTGTAAGTCCTGGGTACCCTGCTCTTGTGTGCATGTGCACACACCGTATAATAAAGATAAAACATTCCGTTAAAGCATATTCTGCTCAAGCATTTACTTCACTAGCCGCAGAGGTGTGGAAGTCCAAAGCCAGGAGGAATGCAAACATAATGAGAGGCAGCTTGCCCAGAGGGTGGTTTGTTGTAAGGGCTCCCAGATCTTATTTTAAGGCTGAAGCCCCCAGGTGTCCTTCCTCCTCTTTTCAACCGACAGTTGTGGTTGTGCAAGGAGTGCGGCTGGCCCCGGTGAACTGCCAGCCGGGTTCGAACAAACAGCCTCTGTGGCTGTGGATTTCCTCTTGGCTCTGCCTGGAGGCAGCAGTTAGTGTTGGGGAGATTGGGGGCTGGAGGCTGGGGCCACGCTCTGAGTGGTGCTAATTCTGACTCCAGTTCCCTCATTGTCAGGACTGTTGTGACAATTTTAGCTTCTCCCTTGGACACTAACAGCGCCCGAGAAGAATATTCGAGGGGGCAGCCCTTCCAAACTGCACAGCCTTTAAACTTTCCTGTGAATATGACTCCCGAGTGATGGGCATGCCGCTGTGCTGGTCTTTGCGATGGGGTCGAAGCTTCCTTCTCCCCTATCCCTGAAGAAAAGCTCTGCTTCAATGAGTAATACAAATGAGGGTGAGGGGCACGTTTAATCTGTTTGAGATCACTCCGTACCTTAAAAACTTCCCAGCTAATCTCTCTCCTGCTAGTCTTTTGCCCTGGAATCCTTATCATAGGGGGCACCTGGGTGGCTCAGGCGGTTAAGCGTCCGACTCTTGATTTTGATCTCATGGTTTGTGGGATCAAGCCTCACGTTGGTCTCTGCCCTGACAGCATGAGCCTGCTTGGGATTCTCTTTCTCCTCTCTCTGCCCCTCCCCTGCTCGCTCTCTCTCTCTCTCTAAAAATAAATAAATAAACATTAAAAAAAATAAAAGAATCCTTATAGTACAACATGCCAGGTTAATTCCAACATTTTCATCATGTCATTACCAAAATTTCCATGACTTCTTTTACTTCCAAGATAGTGTCTTCTTCCTTTGTTCAAATTTAATTTTGTCTTCCCAATCTGGCCCCAAACTCTTACCACCCTTGCATACTATTTTCTGTACACCAGATCTCCAATCTAGCCAGACTGGTGAATCTGCTGTTCCTATATCCTACAGTTCCTGTCTTAAAATCTTTGCCCACAAAGTTCTTTATGCTGGCTACGCATTCTCAGGTCCTGTCTCTGAGTTCACTAGTTCTACACATCTAGCTGAAGCCGCACGTCCTCCAGCCTCCAGGATGGCTGTACTCCCAAATTCCTCCAGCGTCTCCCAGGACTCTTCCTGGTTGAATCTTAATCCCATCTGGGTTTTTTGTCAATTTTTGGTGTGCCTAGGCTCTGCTTCCTCAACTAAGACCGTCAAGTCCTAGAGGACAGCCTAAGCACAATGTTCTGTAGTTTAATGAGTTACTAGCACCTTGTATGAAGAGTGCTGTTAGTTACAAATAAATTTGATTGAAAACAGACCTCAGAGGTCTCACAGTTGAAAAAAAAATTATGTTTGTTTTTGAGAGAGAGAGAGAGAGAGAGAGAGCGAGCATGAGCAGGGAAGGGGCAGAGAGAGAGGAGACACAGAATCTGAAGCAGGCTCTAGGCTCTGAGCTGTCAGCACAGAGCCTAACACAGGGCTCGAACCCATGAACCGTGAAATCATGACCTGAGTCGAAGTCAGATACTTAGCGGACCGAGCCACCCAGGCACCCCGAAAATTTCTAACAATGCCAGCACTATATATACTGGAAATTAATAAGTTGGCATATCAGTAGACTTTTCTCTCAAGTTGAGTTGTTTTCTATAGTCAGTGTGGTATAGTGGGAAGAACTCTCCAGGGGGAGTGGAGATACTAGACTCTCATCCCATCTCTGCTGCCAATGAGCTATGGTGTCCCTCATGAGTGACCCTGCTTCCCTGGGGCTCAGCTTCTTTAAGCTGTGGATGTCAGAGAATATCATAATCCCAGTTTGAATTAATAAAGGGCAAGGCCAGGGCAGGGTGGCACATTTCTGTAAATGTTCAAGTTTAAACTCTTGCTTCTGTATTTCTCTGTTTTCTCTTGTTAGGATCCCCTCAGTAAGTCTGATAACGATCTCACTTTCCTTTTTATTCCTTCCCTTGTTCTAACCACACTTCAGTGTGTTCTTCTAAGATAAACATTTCTCAGGCCTTGAGTGCTGAGGGGGCACGTGCAGGTTCCAGCTAACCTTGCTCCCAGAATCTTTGTTAAAAAAAATAATAATAAAGGAATGAACTCTTAGCCCAAGAATACATCTTTCTTGTAATTAAACATTGCATTCCTGCTCAAGAGTGCCAAGCCTTTAAAAAACATGACCTCATTCATCTCTCATCCCCTGTCAGCTCATAGGATGTCTAGAGATGGGGGTATAAGGGAAATGCCCCGCATGCCACCCCATTTTACAGAGTGAGAAATCAAGATCCAGAGCCACTGCAATTTGCCCTAGGAGTTCAGTGAGTCCCTGGCTGGTAGGAAAACAGAACACAGGGTTCCCAGTTCTGAGCCACTTCTACAGCCACAGGCATGGGGCAAGTTTGGGAAGAATCTTAAAGAGATTATGGTGAGCCAAGCAAGGGTGACGAGTGAGTGCAGTGATATGCTCTGACGGGAGACTGGTGAAGAAAAAAGCGTTCATTCACCTACAGAATTTTCTAGAACAAAGAAAAGGGAACGCTCTATTGACGCAAGACCAAAGGGAAGATTAAAAAAAAAAAAATGATCTGGGCCACCTTTAACTTTATTTATTGATGTTCAAACCTAACTACCAAGCTGTATGATATGTTATCTGCTTCATAGTTGGGAGAAAACTTTGCATTGAGACCTGACCGGAGATGGAAACAACAGAAAATGAAGGAAGCTTAGGTCTCGAGCCTCTCACCTGCACAGACCCCCTTCCAACACCAGAGAAGGCCCTAGCAATGGGTTCACGTGGTTCTAGATTTCTGTAAAACCTGCAAAAGTAAGGTATTCTTTTTCTTAATGAGTCCCCCAAACTGTACAAGCTTTAGGGCTCATGAAATCTGAATCTGCTCCTGGACCCAACCTCCTCTGACATAATATCCACAGCTTCTGAGCCCCAAGAGACCACTCCTCTTGCTAAATGGAGCTGTGCTGCCTTAAACTGCCGAACTCTGTTTGCACGTGCTCCCTGTGTCCTCAACATGCAATTGCAATTCTGGGTCCTAAGGAAGGATCTGAGCCCTTGTTGTGTAGCCAATGCTTTCATAAATGTCACCTAAATCCAGACTTTCCACGTCTCACTTTTTCAAAGTGGGGGGACAGGTTCAGGGAGGTCTGGTAACTTGGTGAAGGTCACCTGACTTGAAAGTGGCACAGCCCTTGAGACAAGTCCTCCTTGTGGCATAAGCAGTGATAGGTGGGAAGGGGGGAGGGAAGAGGATTCTGGGGTAATGGGAAAGATCTTTTCTTTTTGCTTGAGCCTCTTCTTTGTTTTTGTTTTTCCTGATCTATTTCTCTCTCCTTTCTGTGATTGCAATCAATGGGTGTTTATGACATGTGTGGTGTCTTCAAGGCCTTGGGATACACACCCAAAGATGGAAAAGTCAGTTTCTGGGGCACCTGGGTAGCCCAGTGGGTTAAGCATCTGACTCTTGGTTTTGGCTCAGGTCATGAACTCACGGTTTGTGGGTTCGAGCCCTGTGTTGGGCTCTACACTGGCAGCGTAGAGCCTGCTAGGGATTCTCTGTCTCCCTCTCTCTGCCCTTCCTCTGCTTGTGTTCTCTCTCTCAAAAATAAATGAATAAACACTAAAAAAAAAAAAAGTCAGTTCCTTGCCATATAAAAGAGGGAGCAAAATAACTACACAAATCATTGGAACACCGGGCTGTAGAGAGGTACGTAGTGCTAATGGGGGTACAGGTGAGAGGAAAATGCCGCAGGTGAGATGAGCTTCAGATAATATTTCAGGAGGATGAAGCAGCTGGGGAAAATGTGCATGGAGCCTGTGGCCAGAGCCCAAAGGAAAGAAGAAAAAAATACGAATAAGTAGTATTGTCCTTAGACCTAGGCAAGGGGGCAGGGTGGCATTGCTCTGAGCCCTGTACTTTATGTGAGCAGTGAGCCTCACATTTTGGCATGCACCAGAAGTGAGGGGGGCTTGCTAAAACTCAGATTCCTGGGTTCGCCCTCCTGAGTTTCTGACTCAGTGGTTCTGTGGTGGGTACCGAGGGTCTGTATTTCTAACAATGTCCCACACGAGGCTAATCCTGCTGGCAGGGAGCACATTTGGTTTAGAGGGCCCACTCTGCCCCCCCCCCCGGGCTGTCCCTTCACTACAGGGCAAAGGGTCTGCAGGGCCCAAAGGGTGGTGCTCGCTCACACCCCATGACCCACCTTCCAGACTACTCTTCATGTATTAGGATTTGGAGGTCTTAGATTTTTCATCCCAAACACACCTGAGCCCACTTCTAGGACTGGGTGGACCCCTTCCCTAGGTTTCTTTTCCCGAAGATGAACTGTCTCACTGATCTGTGCACCCTTAGTCCTAAGGGGTGGCCATGGGATGCGTATTTGCTTGCTGTGTGGACAGAACTTGCACCTGCAAACTCTTGTGCCCATAGTTGTACATGCTGGCCAAAGTGGAGATAAATCCAAGGGGTAGGAAGAAATGAGGACGCCAGCTATGGATTAGAATCCAGAAACCAGTTTCCTCCCCACCTCCACGTTCTAACACAGAGCTCTGAGGATCTGGAGGATTCTAAATCCAAGCATAGCCTTCCAGGTCATTATGAAGGTGTATTTGTCAGGCAAGAAAATAAAACACATTGGACTGAATGGTTTGTTCATTTGATCTATAACTTTTAAATATTTGAGCATTTGGTACATGGGCTTCTATTTTTACTCTTATTCCAAGGTCTTCAAATGTTAGAAGTGGGTCTGTAGACAAGAGCAAGCCATACCTCATTCTAATTTTTCTAAAAGAAAAAAGGGACCTTTTTTTTTTTCTTTCCACCTTGTTGCAGGCATAGAAATTCTTTCCTGTAGTTGTTGACTCCCAGAAATGGGGAGCTGCTCCTGCCTGGAGTGACATAGCTCGTGTGCCAATCTGTGAATAAAATGAGCTATGTGTATGTTTGCCTTTGTCATCTCTCTCCTTTATCTTGGTGCCTCTCTTCTCTCCCCCTTCCAAAGCCTGTGACTCTACACAAACTACTGATATTAGCTAAGAATGGCCCAAGGCCCCTCTCAGGAATACCCCTCGGAGGGGCCAAAGCCTCTGAGCTCTTGAGTCACGACATCCTGAGTGCCCTGAGATATGGAATGCTATGGGATGGAGCATTTGGGGCACACTTCAAACCACAGCACAATTGGGGCTTCCAACATGTGGTTTTATGCCTGTGCAGTGGAAAGGTTTCAAAGAGAAGGAGAATTTGTAAACACTGGAAACACAGAGGAGTAACGTGGGTCTAGGTAATGACTGGCAAAACTCAGTTCCCAGGGATTGATTAGTGATTCTAAAATTTCGATGGGCACGAACTCGCCTTAAAGCTGGCTACTCATGCAGATTCCTTGGGCCCCAGCACAGAGACTGTGATTCAGTAAAGCTGGAGAAAGGACTAAAAATGGACAAGTTCAACAACCACCTCAGCCCCTGTTGCAGGTGGCTCTTGGAACCCCCCTGGAGAGCTCACTGTCACATTCAGGGGGAGGCTATTGCCTATACAGCCGAAGAACAGACAAGTCTTCTTTGGAGGCAGGAGAGCCTAGTGGTTATGAACGTGAACTCTGGAGCCAGGCTGCTCAGGTTCAAATCCCAGCTTCACTATTTGCTCATTGTGGGAGCTTGGGCAAGTTAACTAACCTCTCTAAGTCTAGTTTTCTCATCTTGTGAGATGGGGATGGTGCTCAAATCCTCACAGTGTTGTCCTGAAGAGCCCGTGAGTTAACTTAGGGGAGGCACTTACAACAGTGCCTGGCACTATTTGCTACTGTTGTCATCTGCTGCTATTATTCCTCTAATAAGAAGGAATTTGGTAGCCATGGAGTCTTGTCAAGAGTACTGATTTTAGTGGGTTTCTGAAGAAAACTGTGCCAGAGGAGTGAGTAAACAGAGAACGTAGGAAGCTACTGAGGAAATGAAAGGAATCAGTGGAGCGGTGTACTTTCTCCAGCTGCTTGTGGGCAAGTACAGACCAAATCCCGCTGAACCACCAGAAGGGTCCTTACCAGACCAGGGTTACCTGCACTAATTAGCCACACACAACGCTTCCCTTCCGCTTCCAGGCAGAGAGGTCTCGTTAATGCTATAGAGGGAATCTTCCAGAAAATGCCACATTCAACATCAGCACACCTGCTTCATACACCCTGAGCTCCAAATGGAGAAAACAAGCAAAAAAATTGATTTAAATTATGCAGGTGGAGGGTAATTAAATATTGATATAATAATTATTAAATTATGCAGGTGTAGGATAGGTTTATGTGAAACTTCTGGAATCACTGCAGGAGGGGTATAGACAATGAAAAAGCCTGCATGGGGCTCTGAGCTGGAAGACAATGCTGTGAAGTTATGGTTGAACTGGGCAGCTGGTTAACTTCACATTCATCCGTAGGTAGATATTTCTCTGGATGAGTTCATCCAAACCAAGGGCAAGGCTTCCCCCAAATGGCCTGAGCACATAAAAGAGAAAGCCACTCTGATCAGGCAGCCCTAAGAATTAAAAGAAAAAATAGAAAAGGAAAATGACAGAGCCTCCCGAATAATTGTATTTTCCTGTAAAACTGTAATCTGAAACAACAACACCGACTACTGTATTTTCTTGTCTAAAGTAACGGTGGTGATTTCGAAGCCAGAACAAAATAGCTCTGCAGTGAACAAATGGTTGAGAGAAGAGCCGCAGGCAAGGTTCGAGGAGCCATGAGGTGGAGTCATCGCACGTCTGGACCAGGAATGTGTGTGTGGACGGTGGCTGGGATGGGCGCACTTGCCACAGCTAGCTAGTTTGTTGGAGGAAAATTCTAGTTCCAAGGCAGTGAATTTTTATGTTTGACCATTTTGTCACTTGTGTCACTAAAAAAGAATGGGCCAGATGGTGGTCTCTAGTATGTTTTTCACAGTGTGGCGTCTGCAGAGGGGTTTACCCTAGTCGGCCATTAACAATCAGTCTGAACAGCTTAAATGAGAGTCCAATGTTGAAAGGCAAGAAAGCCAAATGCTGAAATGTTCTTTAAATTCAAATCTCGGATGAACTTGAATGTTCAGTTTTAAAAGCCACAGTGACAGTCCTAGCCAATGGATGAGATGACAACTTCAAGTATCTGTTTAAATAAGCCATTCCCCCCCTTCTCTGTCTCTGTAAAATACAAAATATTATGGTTAAGCCAAAGGATTCTGATGTGGTGGCATTCAGTGTTTCTGACTTTGGTTTTGTGATTTTTGACTTTTCAATGTGAGTTTAGAGGGTCTCGTACTTAGGCAAGCTTCAGAACCTCATGGGAGACTTGTTAAAACACAGATTGCTGGGCCCCATCACCAGGATTTCTAATTCAGTAGAAATTTACATTTTGAACAAATTCTCAGGTGGAAGTTCCCAACTCCCCAGCACGTTCTCGGCTGCTGGTGTGGGGACCACACACATGGTAATCACTGTTCTAAAACATCTTCTGGCTCCATTGAGATCCTAAATTTTTTTTTAAAGCCCGTAAATTCTTTTGAGAATCTGATGAAAGCCATGGACCCTTTCCTTAGGAAAGGTATATAGCTAAACATAGACACTTGTAATTTTAGAGAATTTATCCTAAGGGGATTCCATGAGTGTCTGTATAAAAGCCCTTGTCCTGTCTAGAGCAAGGGTCAGCAAACTTTTTCTGTAAATGTCTAGATTATAAATTTTGTAGGCTTTATGGGCCATACAGAGTCTCTCAACTCTGTCATTGTAGTGGGAAAGCGGCCATAGACAGTATGGAAATGGATGGGCTTGGCTGTGCTCCAAAAAAATGAATTTATAGGAATAAGTGCTGGTGGGCAGTATTTGCCCCGTGGGCTGTGGTCTGCCGATGTCTGGTCCAGAGCATGCATTTTAGAGTCAGAGTAGCTGTGCAACTTTGGGGTCAATTCTTAACCTATTCCAGCTTTGTTTTCCTCATCCAAAAAATTAAGCTGTGATGATTCTTGCTCTGAAGTCTTGTGTTGACAATTAACTGAGATGAGCCACCCAAAATTCCAAGTATTTTCCTTAAATGCTATTATATTTCTATTTAACAGTATTAATAATAGTAAATAAGTAAATACCAGTGTGAAAGCCCTAGATGAATCGTACAGGCACCACACAATATTGGTTCTTGGTATCGTTATTATCGTCAGGCAGAGAAAGTGCATGGGAATTACCCAAGTACAAAGACTGGTAATGTGGCGCTTTGTTCTAGAATTGTGAAATTAGAGGGATGAAGGTCTAGTAAGGCCTTATGTATCCTCGCCATTGTCTTTCTCTCCACACTCCTCCTGCCCACTGTACTACTGACGCCTGGCTTTTCTCCTAGATCCATATGATCTTGAGATTAAACCCCTTCTTTCCTGGAATGTTCTTTCTCCTCCTTACCCCATCCTTCAAGCCTCTGTTTAAGTGTTACTTCCTCAGAAGGTAGGTCAAACAGAACCTTGTTCTTTTCCCTTGTAAATTATTAGAATTTGTACTTATTTACTCATTTATTTACTAGATTTTGAAAGTTCTCCCTGTTAGAACTGTAGGCTCCTTGAGGTCTGGGTTGTGTCTGTTCTGGTCGTCACTGTGTATCTGGAGTTTAGCACCAAGCCTGGCACTTCGTAGATGCTCAAGTAATCTGTAATGAACGAATGAGCTAATTTTACCCAAGATTATTTTTGGCTCAGAGAAACATAATGAAAGTTTGCCTTTGGGGACTTCTATCAGTGCTCCTGTCTCAAGGTACATGTGGGGAAGGTGAGGGGGCAAAGGCTTCATGCTGCCTTCCATGGTCTTTCATGATCAAGTTCCCCCTCCACAAACTGAGCTCATGAGTGTCCTCTCCCAACTATCACATAAAGCCAAACCTCAAACAAGTTCCACTCAGTGGTGACAGACCTTCTTTTCCAGAAGCAGCTGGTTTTAACAGAGATCTCTGGAGATGCAAAGCCTTAAAGCCAGAGCAGAGCTCTTTTTTTAAATTTTTTGTATGTTTATTTTTGAGACACAGAGAGAGAGAGAAAGAGAAAGAGAGAGAGAGAGAGAGGCAGGGGCAGAGACAGGGAGACACAAAATCCGAAGCAGGCTCCAGGCTCTGAGCTGTCAGCAAAGAGCCCAATGTGGGGCTCGAACTCATGGACCATGAGATCATGACCTGAGCCAAAGATGGACATGCAACTAACTGAGCCACCCAGGTGCCCCTGGAGCAGGGCTCTTTCGTGGTTGACCTCTAGGCTGAGGTAGATGAATGGGTGGGATAAATTCTGGAACGGGAGCCATGCCTGGAATCCTTCAAATCACAGCGCAGTGTCAGCTGTCTGCTCTTAAGCAGCATCAGGGCAAATGCTTGGATGTGAGGGAGGCATTTGCTCTTTCTACATGTAAACCCATTTATTTCCCCAAACATACTGATATAAAATACATTTTGTTGGTGACATTAATTTAGCAACTGCTGCTACTGCTGCATGTCTTCCCCCCTCCCTCCCTTCCTCCCTCCCTCCCTTCCTTCCTTCCTTCCTCCCTCCCTTCC
>NW_024412400.1:23916137-23932578 GCF_014898765.1 Herpailurus yagouaroundi | reverse complement strand
CCTTCCTTCCTTCCTTCCTTCCTTCCTTCCTTCCTCCCTTCCTTCCTTCCCCCCTTCCTTCCTCCCTTCCCCCTTCTTTCCCCCTCCCTCCCTCCCTTCCTTCCTTCCTTCCTTCCCCCTCCCTTCTCCCTTCCTTCCTGACGCCCTCCCTTCCTACCTTCCTTCTTTCCTCCCTCCCTCCCTTCCTTCCTCCCTCCTTCTCTCCCTCAATCTCTTTCTCTTTCTCTCCTTCCCTTTCTCCCTCTTTTTCTCTTTCTCTCTCTTTCTTTCTTTATTCTCTCTTTCTTTCTCTCTCTCTAATCTAATGACTTAAACTCTTAATCCCAGTTGTAGTAGAGAAAGATACAAACAGTAATCATGGCTAACAATGGCCTCAAGTCTATTGATAAACTCTTGAACTCCTCAAGCTGTCTGTGACTGAGTAGGGTCAAACTCCTGTATGAAGAGAAATAAGCTTAAAATTTAGTCACCAGCAATGAGGGTGGAGGGGTGTAGCAGGTCTTGGAGTGCTCTGTCCTTTCTCCTAGACTCATCCTTTATATCAGCAATAGTGTTGATAGATAGCACTGTGCACTCAGACAGGGATCCCCCCGACAGGTTTCTTCAAAGCTGGGGGAGCCTATTCAGCCAGTAGGTAGAGACAGCCTGGAAGGAAAGGGGAGTTAACACCCCAGTGGCAAACCTCAGCCAATGGGACATGGGAGCTAGTGCCTTAAAGTCCTTTGAACAGAGGATCCTGGGAGGCATATTGTGTCCTTCAGAGGCCCCGGGGGAGTCAAGCCCCTCTCTCTGCAGCAGTAACCACAACAACCCACCTTTGTAGTCTCCTTTTCTGAGTGTCACTCTTTCATCCCATGTGCGTGTTTGTTTGTTTGTTTGGCGATGGTGGGTGTCTCTCAATAAACTACCTACCCCCAAGTCTTTTCCTACCCTCAGCTTTTGGAGGAAACTAACCCAAGACAAGGGGTGATTTAGTAGTGCAATGAACTTAAAATAGTTCTACATGAGAGGTGGTAACTTGCTGGTTTTTTTTTGGTCGCAGGAAATGGCTTTAGATGGAAACATATAGGATGTGGAAGGCATGGACATCCATTTCCTGGAGACAAGGCTGGGAGCCAGCACTATCCAATATGGGAGCCACTAGCCACATGTAGTTATTGACTTAAATGGGGCTAGTGTGGGTGAGGAGCTGAATTTGTAATTTAATTCAATTTTAATTAACTGCAATAATGACCTGTGCCTAGTGGTTACTGTGCTGGACTGCACAGCTTTAGACATTACTAGAAAACCCCCCTTCTGGATGTTTAAAAAATAAATTATGTGGTTGACTCTACTAGTTCGTTACCTAACATCTATTCTTGCAGAATCCTAATTTTCGTAGTATGTTGTTGTGCCCAGTTAAAACGCACAAACAGGAGTGTATGGGTGGCTTAGTTGGTTAAGCGTCTGATTCTTGATTTCAGCTCAGGTCATGATCTACACTCTGTGGGATCCAACCCCGTGTCAGTCTCTGCACTGACGGTGTGGAACCTGCTTGGGATTCTCTCTCTCTGCTCTCTTGCTGCCTCCCACTCCCCATCTTGCTTGTGCATTCTCTCTCTCTCTCTCTCTCTCTCTCTCTCTCTCTCTCTCTCAAAATAAGTAAATATTAAAGAAAAAAAACTGAAAAAAGCCCAGCTAACCCACAAACAAAACGCGATTTCCCAGACTTTCTTGCAGCTGTGCATGGTCACAGGAACTTTCCTTCCCATCTAAAAGATGTCTGGAACAGAGAGGAATCTTGCTCTTTGCCCTTCCCCTGTCGCTTTTCTTCCTGCCTGGTCATATATCATGCTTGGAGGTACAGAAGTCATCTTACTAACAGCAGGAAGAGAGCTGCCTGTTAAGAATGGTGGAGCCATGAGATGGGAGAAATGCTTTCCTCAATTTGCTGCACGGCCTGGCCTCCTTACTTCCAGACCATGTTGACTGAGACAAATAAAACCCTGGTACTCGCTGCAGAATGCATCCTGACTGGCATAGAGGATTTGAGCAGATTCTAGTCAAAAGTAGGTGAATCCTGCTCTGTCAAGCTTTCCTATTGGAGATTGGGAAGTAGTGGAACAGATTGTAAAGCTCTGAAAAGGTATTGCTTGGAAAACTTGGAAGATGAGTATAGACAACGGCCATAAAGCAGAGAACTTGATCCTCTCTGGGCATTTATTTGAAAGATACCAACTATTAGGGTATAGTGGCCGTGCCTTGAAATAATACGGAGCCGTTCTTCCTAAGGCCTTCCTAGATGTCTCTAGATGGCTGAAACACTTAGTCTCTGAGAGTGTAAGATGGATTTGTGCTGGTGTGGTTGGGGCCTCAAGGTAGGGCTGACACACTATACATTATTGACACAGAACGGGGCCTAGGTCAGGAGACAGCCAATGCAGAACTTGCACCGAACAGGTAACCCCACGCCCCTTTCACCTCTAATTACGATGGACAATTGTGCTGAGAAGTTGGATAGCCCCCTTGTAATCCATTTGCAAATGCTTGGTGAATATTTGCGGACCAAGTCTCTTTCTTCCCACCATGTCGATCATTAACTAACTATGATACGTACACTTCTGCCACAGGAAAAAAGATATTTCACTCTCCCAGGCTTTCACTGAATAAAGAAATTTTTGAACTGAGCTCCTTAAAATATCAATGCTCCATATTACTCCCTAGATACAGATATAAATCTTTATAATGGTGCACTTTACAAGCAGCACTCTGGAGTCTTTTCTGATTGGTAATCACAGTGTTTCCTTATTAATACTGTAAAAAATGTAAAAGGCATAAACATTTTGCAATCTATCTGTTCTTTCTGTGCGGGCATACATCAGGGGCTGCTTTAAGCATTCCTAATGGTTCACCCATCACATTTTTTATGAGTTTATATGGGAAGAAAATTGTACCAGAAAACTGAATTCAATGACTGCCATTCTATGAATAAATTCTGTTATCTTTGATACTCTGGGTATAATAAAAACATACAAAAGTTAAATTTCAGCATCCTTGCAGACTTATGTCAACTGTTTTTAATGTCAATAAGACACTGCTGTTTCAACCAATGTCTTTTCCCTCCAAAAAATACTGCTTGATTTTCAGGTTATGTTTTCATTAAAACAACTTGTTTTTAACAGCGAGATGCTCTGCATGTTTGCTAATTTATGTATACTACAAAGTCTGATCAAAATGAAGAGTTATAATTTTAAGACCTGGAGCTCAGTAAAAACCTATCTATACTTTGGATGAAAGATTAAAATAAAAGTCAGGTGTCCATAAAATGTGTTTTATATAAGTTAGATCAGAAAATTCCTTGAAAGAATAACTTTTATCAAGTAGATTCTTACATATGTATGTGAATTTGCACACATCCCCCTGTGATTAGAGGGCACATCTTATGTTGTATCCTCTAGGTGTTTCCTATAAGTAAGATCTTGGTCTTTATGATCGTCTGGGAGATTTCTTTCTTAAGAAAATACAGTGATCTAAAGACTTTGAAACAAAGAGTAGATTTTCCTGAACTATTCAATTTCAATATTTGCAAATTGATTTATTGTGCTTCCCTTACTCGATAACAAACTCTTAGCAACTTCTTTATGTTATGGAAAGCCTGAAGCTCAAACAATTTCCCCAAGGTAGTGACCCACAGGCTCTCACCTATTCAACTTAAGTCATGTCATTTTCCTTTTGGGGAAGATTTTTGCCCTTAAAAGATTTAACTTATCTATGTGGCCATCTTCTTATTAATGGATTAGTTGTCAAGATATAGGGAAATGAAATAAAAATCTCAAAGATATTCAGAACTGTCGAAGCTCTGAAAAATCCTCTGTTGCTCGTATTCCCATCACATGGAAAATCCCAACGAGTCCGTGCATATAGGCTACAAACCAAAGAAGACATTGCAGGTGCTTGCTAGTGATGTGGACCCATCCCCCAGATTTTTGTGACCCTCCAGACTTAGTTGTTGACATTTATGACCTCAGGGTTCCTACATCCTCTTCAGCTTTGCTTCAAGGGTAGTTTCTGCCTCGCTCCCTGGGCCGCAGACTAACTCTTAGCCTTTCTGCGAGTAGGAAAAGGAGGAAATGATTTGGACAAAAGTATATTTTAAGGAATGTAAAACACAATTTATTCCTAGGTCCAGTCGAGTAGGAATAGAATTCCTTTTCTGGAAATAATCAGATAATTGAAATAAAAATGCCTACGTGGCCTACATATGTGTCAGATGACCTCAATTCTCTATTTATCTGTGGAAACAGCTTCCTATCTTGACCACAAGCAGAGATTTCCAAGAAAAATTAGGGTCCCAGAAAGCCTTCAGGAACAGGCTCATTAGGAGGGCTGATGGAGTTTCATTAGACCCACTCTAACTTCTTTTAGGGCGTTCACTGCTTTATTTTCATGATTGGGCTAAAGCATCTTTTCCGGACATACCTAGCCAGATGACTCCATCTGAGAAAATGAGTGTTTTGTTTTCTTTTAAAAGTGTACATGAAGATGCTTATTTGTGAAGCAGATTCCAGAGTTGGTATCCTTGGAGGTTAATCCTGATTAATAGGTGCTTGGTGATATAATTTTGGCTCTTACTTGAGGTTGAGATTCTGGCCTCCAGCCACCCTGCAATTATTACCAAGTCTCAGGGCACACCTTGTGGGTACCCCTGTATGGAGGAGATGGCTCATTTAGATGGCATAAACAACACCTTATAACCAGGAAACACTCATTAAGTATTTCATCTTCCAGAATTTCATGATGATCTCTCTCATTTTCCCATGTCCGTTAGCGCCACGAATAGGTATTTTGTTGTTTTTGCATGACATTTACTAAAGTTTTTCCTTGCTCTGGAGTGATTGTCAGCACCTAGGAGAAATTGGAATCAACAGGGCTTGAGTGTTTTCATCCTGGAGAAACTAAGGGGACATGTCATGGAACTGATCACACTTAGACACACATCGGACCGATTGGGACAAGACTGTGGATAGCTAATTTTTTCAGAGTTATGTCTTCATTATTTTAATTTGATGAGCAGGGACAACTTTATACAATGTCTCTATCAGCTTATGGAAAATGTCTCTACTGTGCATTCTCTCTAGATACAACAACGTGTGAGAGTTTGATGTTGAAGTAGAAGAACTTCAGTGAGGGTGTTCAAGGTGGCAGTCCTATTAGTTATGTCAAATTTCACTTGAAGCCAGTGGTACATAGAGTTGCAAAAATGGCAGCTTCTTAGGTAGACCACAGTTGAATAAATGGCCTGGGCAGTTGAAGGAGTCAGAGGCATCTTGAGCTTCTGTCTGCTGAGACCCTTCTGCCCTCTTTGTGATTCATAAAATCACCTACGAAGGACTTTGGGAATCTGGCTGCATTTTTTAACAAATCAGAGAAGATAAGTATTTACCAAACATTTTCTATGTGTACAGTACAGAGCTAGATGCTGTGAGGATGAAGGGACTTTAGGATATAGGTCTCATTGCTAAAGAAACTCATAATCTAGTTGGACAGTTAGTGTCAGGTCTAATTTAGTGGGTTGGCATCCAACATGTGATTGTGATTTGAGAGACACCAGAATGATTTCCAAATATTTCACCTATACCAAGACTAAAGGCAGCGTTAACTCCAGCCTCAACCCGGACACCAACTCTGCCCAAAGCAGTCGATCTCTCCTAATAAGTACTTTGAACACACTCAGCATTGTGATATATCCTTCCTATATGTGATTGTTATTTAATTCTAAACTGTATTAGGCTTTGACCCTGCTTTATCTTTTGTGCCTGTTCATGTGTAAGTTCTAGGCAACCTCTTGGCAGAGCCTTGAGTTGAGATAGATGACCACTCAAGCCCCTGAATTGCAACCCTGGACTCGTAAGAACACATTGCTAAAGCCGTCCGGAGAGCTGTAACATGAGACTCCTACATGTTTTGAATATTTGACAATGTTGTGACCAGCAAGGAATCTGAAGTGACATCCTAGGCTATGAGAATGCCCCATTCTCTAGTCCCCAAAAGGCCTCCTATTACCTTGATGAATTTTAAAGAGTAAAAAATTTCTCTAATAATAGTCACAACATGTCTCTCCTATGTCTGCAGCTTATGCAGCAGATGGGCTTCAAGATCCCACCATCTTTAAGGTCTCTCATATTGTAGACTCTGTTTGGTGAGAAAGAGACAGAATTCTCACAGGAGCTGACTTGGATTTCCACTCACTTCTGGGTTTCTATCTGTACAGCTATGAACAACCACCAGGAACTCCTGTTTCCCATCTCTGAAGCATCAGCACATGTTCAGGGTGTTAACTCTTCAAACACCTTTAGGTCAAGGCTACTGGCATGTTCATTTAACCTGGCTTTTCCCAAACAACAGATTGTTTGAGGAATAGAAATTGTGAAATGCAATCAGAATTATTTTTTTTATTGGGGGGGGGGGGGGCGGTGAGGAGAAGCTACATAAATATGTGCCAAAGTAGATCATATATAGCTAACTTCTGAAACTCTTCCTTTTGTTTTTGTTGTTTCTATTAAAATATGGGGAGTATTTTTGGAGTGACATGGAAAAGGCACCCCAGAAGTTGTACTTTTTAAAGTCCAAATTTTGATTGACTGCTATGTGCCATTTTTCATACTTTTTCCTTCTTTCTTAAACAACCCAGAAATATCCATTTACATTAACTGAGGCTCACATGAGTTGAATAGCATGTCCAACTTCATATATCAGCCCCTCATGCTCTTTCCACTAACACTTTGTTTCCTTTAAAGTTTTTTCAACAAATATTAGGAACATTAGAACATTAAAATTATTTTATGTTTTCCCAGATTTATTGAGATATAACTTACATATAGCATTGTATAAGTTTAAGGTGTACAACGTGTTGATCTGATACACATGTGTTGCAATATGATTATCACCGTAACCGCTGTAGCATTAGATAACATCTCTTTCGTATCACATAATTACCATTTCTTTTTTGTGGTGAGAACATTTAAGATCTACTCTCTTAACAACTTTCAAGTCTATAACCCACTATTGTTAACTTTAATCACAATGTTATGCATTAGATAAATAGAACTTATTCATCTTCTAACTGAAAGTTTGTACCCTTTGACCAACATGTCCCCATCACTGCCAACCTCCCACTCCCCACTGCTGGCCCTGGTAACCACCATTCTACTCTCAGTTTCTATTTCACAAATAAGTGATATCGTACAATATTTGTCTTTCTCTGACTTACTTCACTTAGCAAAATGCCCACAAATTTCATCCCTGTTACTGCAAAAGGCAGGGAGGATTTCCTTTTTTATGGCTTTCTTTTTTTGATGGACATTTAAGTTGTTTCCATGTCTTGGCTTTATGAATAATGTTGCAATAAACATGGGAGTGAAGATATCTTTTTGATATTCTGTTTTTGTTTTCTTTGGATACATACCCTGAAGTGGGACTGCTGGATCATATGGTAATTCTATTTTGAATTTTTGAGGAAACTCCATACTATTTTCCATAGTGGCTGCACCAATTTACATTCCTATCTAATGGGCACAGGGGTTCAAGAGAAAAATTATTATAGCCTTAAAATAGGTGGCTCTTTTCTTCATTTCTCTCGTGGAGTCATGAGAAGAATTACATAATGTAGCTAAGTATCGGTGCCAAAATCGGTGCCAATGTGACTTATTATTTGCAAAAAGTCAGTGACAAGAGTTGATAAGTTGCAGCTAATCAGTGGTGTGCTAGTAAAGTTGGGGTGAGGGTAGACTAGGGGTCTGAGAAGCTTAATTTGTGGCATTTGTCAATTTCATCAAGACTCATTTCAGGGTACCAATGGTTTAACAACGGGCTCACACAATTCCTGCAAATTTAACAATTAACTTTCATAAGGTAGTATAATCTGGTTCCAGCATCCACTACAAATCTTCTCTGAGAACTGATAGCCCCTGCATCTGGTAAAAGATATCCAAGATACCCTTCTTGCTTGTACCTGCCCAGGATTTCCCAGGTGGACCCTCATGGTGGGGGGATTCTGGTCTCATTCATAACATTTTCCTCTAAAATGTCTGGTTATTATTTTTTTTTTTTTTACTTTTAAAAATAGCTTTACTGATATATAAGTGACATATTAAAGCTCCATATATATGTAATAGGCACAATTTGGTTAGTTTGAGCATATGAATAGATTTGTGAAACCATCATCACAATCAAGATAGTACCATATTTATCACCTTCAAAAGTTTACTTGTACCCAATTGTTGTCATTGTTGTAGTTCTAAGAATAAGGAAAGCCCCTTTCAAGGAAATCTATCAAATATACAGAACTTTGTGTGAGGAAAAGAAGACATTGAAAATGCTTATAAAAATCAAGATGTCAATTTATCAGAGAGATGGATTAAAAAAAGATTAGAAATAATACTGAAACTCACACAACTCAATAGCAAAAACCAAATAACCCAATTAAAAAGGAGCCATAGGACCTAAATAGGCCTTCTTTCTCCAAAGAAGACATACAAATGGCCAGCAGGTACAAGAAAAGGTGCTCAATATCACCAATCATCATCAAAATACAAATCAAAACAACAGTGAGATATCACTTCATACTGGTTAGGGTGGCTAATATCAAAAAGACAAGAAATAACAAGTGTTGGCAAGGATATGGAGAAAAGGGAACCCTTGGGCACTGCTGCTGGGAATGCAAACTGGGGCAGACAGTCTGGAAAACACTATGGAGTTTCCTCAAGAAATTAAAAGTAGAACTACCCTATGATGCAGCAATTTGACTTCTGGGTATGTAATCAGAGGAAATGAAAAGGGGATAGCAAAGAGAGATCTGTACTCCATGCTCACTGAAGTATTATTCACAATGACCAACATATGCTAACAATGTAAGTGCCCAGTAATGAATGAATGCATACGAGAGATGTGGAACTGTTGCATCCACGCGACTCCTGAAACAGAATGCTACGGGCACCAGTGACAGTCGCAACAAAGTTTATTACAATGAGAGGCAAGGCTGACCGATCAGGACCAACACTCTTGATAAGAGTGCGGCCCGGAACAGCCGGGGTACAGGGTTTTTAAAGCCGATCACATCGTTTTATCATTATCTGGGAACAGAACAGATAAACAGTTCCCAGATGAGTTAGAAACAGTTGCCAGATGAGTCAGACACAGTTATCGAACGAGGTGATTAATTTAGACTTTCTGCCGATAAGTTGCAACCAGTGGATCTCCTTGACCTTGTCTCTGATGCTCTTTTTTGAGCTTTTGTTTCCTTCATTGGTAAAGCCTGATTCACAAGAGTATGAAGTATGATTTACAAGAGTAAAAAGCAAGGTTGTTATCTTTTGACCTTCAGTGTCAGAACAAAGTTGTTATCTTTCAAGCTAAGCGTTAGCCCTACAGTACAATTTAACCTTTACAGAACGTGTATACAATGGAATATTATACAGCCACGAGAAAGAAGGAAATCCCAACATTTGTGACAACATAGATGAATCTGGAGGGCATTATGTTAAGTGAAGAAAGTCAGAGAAAGACAAACACTGCATAGTGCCACTTATATGTGGAATCTAAAAAATTAAAAAAAATAAAGTTAAAGCCATAGAAACAGAGTAGATTAGTGGTAGCTAGGGGCTGAGGGATGAAGAGAATAGGGAGAGGTTGCAAAAGGGTACAAACTGTCAGTTATAATAAGGTTTAAAGATCTAATGTGTAACATGGTGACTGTAGTAGATAACACTGTATTGTATGACTGAAATTTATTAGGAGTAGGAACTAAAATGTTCTCACCAAAATAAAACAAACAGAACTTTATGTTGGGGAAAAAAAAAAAGAAAATAAACGATGCTCAGATAGCTTACAGTTTCAATTTATTGATAGTACACTGGATGTGGCTGAACGATGTCATATCTTAGGATGAAACAATTAGGAGATTCCAAGCTGGGCATATTTTGGTCTGCAAACAGGAAGGTACTGGTGTGGAGGTAAGGGTGTGCTTTGATTCATCTTCAGTGGCCAGCATTCCTAGGAGAGGAAAGGCTAGGGGTCACATCAAGGTATGTATTCAGATGTGGCCAGCAGAAGCTCTGACTGTATTACTGTGGCTATTTCTCCTTTCTGTGGTGTTTTGAGATTCCTGGTTTAGGTGCAGTGAGTTTGTCTTCCGTGGTTGAGTCCACAGAATCATAATATCATAATAATATTTGGAAAGGCATCTAGGTCAGTACGTAAATATCTTTCTCAATTTCCCTGACACATGATCATTTGCTTGGGGTCTAAGACTTCCACTGAAAGGGACACTCGACTTCCTGAGGCCCCTGCTTACATCTTCAGGCAATTCTATTTGTTAGAAAATTCTTCATGCAGAGTAGGATCTTTATTTCTGCAGCTAATTTTGATTCTTCTGTGGACACATAGGACCTAAGATGGACACACACGCAGTTTTAAAAGTTGTCATTCAAGTTCAGTTCTACAAACATTTCCTGGGTGTTTGCCATGGCCAAGATTCACGGATGCACTAGCTTCATTTCTGTTCTGGAGAAGACCAAAGCCTGGCAACCTAGAAAGGTTCACAAACAGAGAACTTAATTCCATTCTAGCATTCCCTAATAGAGATTTCCCTTGTCCTAGCAATTGTCTTTCCTTCTCTTCTGCCACATGCTGATGATAGGATCTTCTGTATTTTAACATAATCTCGTCATTTTGAGGAACACGATTGGTCGGTCTGGGGAAGGGTCCTGACCAAATTGCACTCATCACAATGTTCTGCCCTCACTGGTGTTAAAAGAACAAAATTCAATTGAATACATTTTAAAGATCTTATTGGCTTTATTCAATGACTCATGAATTGTGCAGCATCCCATCTAGCAGACAGAAAGGAACTTTAAAGAGCTATCCAAGATGCAAGACATTTATAGGCAGAAGGAGGCAGGACAAGGAAGTTATACTAGCAAAAAGCTGATTACTTGTGGCAAGGTCACCTTCCTTGAATGGATGGCAGGGGTCTATCAAGCAGATTAGTCTGCTAGAACTGACCAGGTAATTCCAGATTGACCGGTTTAAGATTACACTCCTGGGGGAAGCTGAAACTGTAATTAAGTTAGATAGTAAGTCTCAGTTTGGTGACATAGGGTTCAGTGTAAGTGACTCCATTTTGAGCCTGATGTCTCTTTTTTGAACACTGACCAATGCTGTTTAGTCCAGGAGTGGGCTCCTGGCTAGAACTGGCCACTCAAAGCTCTTTCTTGGGATTTTAAAATCTGCTATCAGAAAGGATATAAGCCAGTCTCTAACGGCTGCCTCCCTAATGACTGAACAACCATGCACCTGCTGTAGCCATCTTCTCTGCTGTTCTGCGGCAACAAAGAATGAGGCAGATGGGCAGAGAGAAGGAGAAGTGAGAAATGGAGCGAAGGTCCTGACAGCATTCCTTTCATGCTTCCAGTTTCTCTTGAGGCCCATCTCCGCCTCTGCTGGTCACATGTTCAGCTCTTCTTTGAATCACCGATTCCACGCATTCTTATTTTAAGCTGATTTGAGTGTGGTTTCTGGGAGATTTTTGGAGGTCGGGTGGATGAGGATCAATAAAGGGGTTAGAGAGCAATGTTGATGCCCCCAACCTAGTCCCTTCACTGGTGAAAAACCTGTCTCGGGCACATAGCAGAGAGATAGGCTGTGTATCAAAGAGGGGAAGTTCGTGTTTTCTTGGAAGACACGTCAGTGAGTGGTGGAGAATGATAAGGCAGGAATGTTGTTGAGTGGAGATTGTTTTCTTGGTGAGATGTTTATATTCACTACTGCTTCCTGGGGGCATCTTGTCTGTTTACTCTGGGTCTGCTGCTAAAGCAGTCAACTTCTGGGTGGTTCTGTAAGCCTGAATAGGGATGGAACCCCGTCTTTGCTAATAGAGGGCTTACTGCATACCTGAGACTTACAGACACTTATAAATAAATACATATTTATATATATTGCATATGTACTTTCAATTGTACTTACATATAAATCTCATAATATTATCATAAAGTTGGGGATTATAACCCACACATGAGAACCAGAGATCGCAAACGTCAATACGTTGTCTGAGGCTCACACACCTGTAGAGTGGCAGTTGGGATGGGGGCCCAGCTTCTGACCCCAAACTATACCGTATGTCCCTTTATTCCTAGAGAGAGAATCTGGCCTCTGAGACTCTGCCTGGTTTGAGGCTTGCTGTGGCAATAGTTCTCTAGTAGTGTGGCCCAGAGACTGTGCTCCCTGGGAAGGACTCTGCTCGCCACCCCACCCCCCCTTCCTGGAACTCAGTCTTTGTCCCTTGAGCAAGGGAGGCGTGAATGTTTCAGGGCAGGTCTTTGCTTTGGCAAAAACCCAAGACTCAGCAGGTTGAACCAGAGTCCTACAGCCAGGTGCGTCCGGCCTGAGTCACTGCGCCGGGCCAGGTGAGGCTCTGGGGTGGCACCTGCCTGCGGTTGGCAAGACTTCTGAGAGGGCTGCCTAATCCCAAATAATAATAATGACAACAATAGTGGTGATAATGGAGGGCTTTATGCGCGCAAAGTGTGCTTCAATCCCAAAAGGTCCGGGAACTCTACAAAAGGTCCTGATAAGTATTATTATCTCTTGGGAAGGCAGGACATGAATTATCAGCAGCAAATGACAGTGCAAGCTCTGGTTCTAAGAAAAAGCAATGCACACACTGTACGGGGGGCCATTTGCTCCGCATGTGTGTCTTCAGATCACACGCTCAGGAGTCTCTAGGGCTGGCAGGCAATGGTAGCAAATGAAAAAGGTCAAGTGAAAGGCAGACATATTGCAAGTAAAATGAGATAAAGATGACATGACAATATGTTTGGCTCTAGTATTGGGGGATGACAAGGAGGGGTGGGGACTGTGGCAAACTAAAAAACAACACATGCCTCTGCTGAAGGGGGAAGCTCCACTCAGATCCAACCAAAGCTGGCCCCATGGTGTCAGATCTTCCAATTTGGGAAAGAAACTGGAAATCTAAATTGTTGTGAAACAGACCTTGAATTTGAAGTATTGGTAACTGGGGCACCTGGGTGGCTCAGTCTGTTAAGAATTTGACTCTTGATTTTGGCTCAGGTCATGATCTCATGGCCACGAGATCGAGCCCCAGGTAAGACTCTGCACTAGGCATGGAGTCTGCTTGGGATTCTCTCTCTCCCTCTCCCTCTGCCCCTCCCCTGATCATGCTCTCTCTCTCTCTCTCTAAAAGAAAGAAAGAAAGAAAGAAGGAAAGAAAGAAAGAGAAAGAAAGAAAGAAAGAAAGAAAGAGGAAGAAAGAAAGAAAAGTGGGTAACTAATTTGAATATTTTCAAATGCTGTTGGCCCCAATGGCCTGCCTAGTTGGGTTATCTCTTAGAGGATAACCTTTCCGTTATTTCAAATTTTTAAGAAGCTCAGCCTCATAATACACATGGAGTTGGATGAGACAGAGCTGGCCCAGGATGTACCCCAGTCCCGATCTGCATCCCCAAGGTTATGAAGGAAGCCAGTGGGATGGAGGGAGAACATTCCAGCTCTTGTGTCTAGACACTGCATGGAATGTGGGCTGGATGAGGCTGCCATGCCAGGTGTGGCCATGATTGTAGTCAGGTGAGAAAAGCAAAAACAAAAAAATCTTGGTAGAAGGAGGGGCTGGTGAGGGTGGGATTCAGCAGGGCTACTGGAGATAAAGAGAAACTAGGACAAGAGTTTGTCCCTTTTAGCCTCCCCACAGTTTTCTTTCTCTTTACTGCCCTCCTCTCCTGCCCCTTTCCCTGCCTCCCTGCCTCCCTTTCTTCCTTATTTCCTTCTTTCCACAAATTCACTGACCACTAACACTGTGTCAGGAGCTTTACCAGGCTATGAGCATACCATCTATGCATAAAATTACATTTCTGACTTCTGAAAAAAACCATATCATGTGAAACAGCTATATAGATTTTTACCAAATTTGGAGGCAAAGTTGACAAGATTGGATGTTATACAAACTGTGTAAACTTTTCCTTGAGGAAATCATTTCAGTGAGGCACACAGTCCATCACCAGAGCGGCAGAAACTGAACACTGAAAAGAGGTCTACTGTTTGTCAGGGACATGAGACCCACTGGACGCCTGAGGTGTTGTGAGCAGAGAGACTACAAACAGTAGATTCAAATCTGACACCTGAACTGGAAGTCACAAAGGAAACATCTGTTACTGACAATGTCAACTCTATGTAGGTGCTCCTGGGTCACTAGCACAACAGGTGTTCATCTAATGGTGTTAATGACTTTTTCTATCAATATGGCAAGAGGCTTCTAGTGATGCATAAAGGTCAGCTCTTATTCTAACACTCTGCTCAAAGTGTGGTCCATGGACAGCAATGTCAGCATCACCTGGGAGCACGGTAGAAATGCAGACTCTTAGCTGCACTGCAGACCTACTTCCTTGTAACAGTGTCTCCACGTGAGCACATTCCAGTTTGAGAACAACTCTAAAGCAGGCGTTACAAACCCTGCAATCATCTGGGGAGCTAAAAATACTAATGTTCCCCCTTCCCCAGTTCTTACCACCAAAAGGCTCTGATTTAATCAGTCTAGGGGTAGAGTCTGGGCAGTAGACATTTTTGAACCATCTCCCTGGTGTTCCCGATAGGCAGCGTGGTTTGAGAACAACTGCTTGTTAGAAATGCTAATTTGGGGCCCTACCTCAGACCTAATTGATCAGAATCTGTGTTTTCAGAAGGCTTGAAGGCATAATTCTGCTGCTTCTGTTTGAGAACCACTGTCCCAAAGGATCACAATCTATGGTGAGGACAGATAGGAAAAACCAGCCATTTCGATGCAGTGGCATGAGAGTCCAGATAGGGGCAAAACCACATTCTCCTGTGAGGGACATCCAGCCCCAGGCAGAAGAGGACAGGAAGGCCTTCTGTAGGAGGTGATGGGCAGCTAGAGGGCTGAGTGGAACCTAGCCCAGTACGGAGGTAGGAAGGAAAAGAACATTCCAGGACAAGGAAGAGCAGGTGCAATGTCCCTGAGGTGGGAGCACACTGCTCATCCGAGCACGTGAAATTTGTTCAGTTCGGCTGGAAGGAGGGGTTGCCGAGGGGTGTAAGTAAAAGCTATACCTAGGAGAAAGGTAATGAAGGACCTTGTGCGTTGTGTTCAGAATTTCAATTCTATCCCAGGCGGGGTTTTGGTTGGAGAGTATTAGAAAGAACACTTTGGTTGCCACATGGACAGTGGATGGGGGCGGCAGGAGACAAGTTAGACGTCAGTAGTTCAGACGTGGGATGCGTTTACCGTCAACCAGTGTGTCTTTACTGAGAATTTCCTACACTAGTAATTGTATGTGACGCAATAGACAACTTTTGACCTCAAGGGTCTTTTTTTGGATTGTCAAGACAAATAGAACATTCCATTCAACCAGTTAGTTAATTTGACTCGATTTAAAAATGTTCATAAAACCTTTACTACAGAGAGGCGATGGCCCCCGAGACAGAGTCGTGCAGTGATCAATAAGGCATGGTTGCTGCCATCAAGGAGCTTATAGTCCTCTTGGGCAAGGCAAATATGATCAGATACCACATATGGTATCACGTACAAATACTGCTGTGGTCAAGTAAATTAATTGGTAATGAGCACCAGGACACTGATTTACCCATCCCCATCCCCTGTGCTTGGCTTATCTGGCCAACCACAATCTTGAGTAGCAGTATTATCTGTATTCCCATTTCATAGATGAGAAAACTGAGGTTCAGAGAGGTTATGCATTTACTCTGAATCACAGGACTGGTGAAGTAACAGAGATAGGATTTTTATTCCAGGCCTTCTAGTCTCATTGTCTCAACTTCTGATGATTATAATGTTTCCCAAGCTTCATTTATCCTTTGTGATTTTTACCATAATTTTGCAAGCCTGCACTATTATTTACTTTGTATTTTACATTAAACTGACTTATTATTTTCATGTTAAATAATCTATCCTAAAACAAAGACCATATGACTATAATGAATATAAAGTCAGTAGTAATAACTGTAAAATTAAATACATCAGACACAGACCAATGGTATTATAAATCTAGTTGCATACAGTATCCTGGCCAAGGCTCTAAGCCTGGGGTCTGCTTTCTTTGTGCTAAAAAAAGAAACTTGCAGGTGTTAAGATGTGTTAAGGACCTGGTAGCAACAACCTTACACTAAGCTTTGTCTCATCTTTTTTTTTTTTTTTTTTTTTTTTGTAGAAATTTTTTATTTTATTTTCTTTTAAGTTTAATTTTGGTGTAGGGTTTTTTTTTATTTATATATGAAATTTATTGTCAAATTGGTTTCCATACAACACCAAGTGCTCATCCCAAAAGGTGCCCTCCTCAATACCCATCACCCACACTCTCCTCCCTCCCACCCCCCATCAACCCTTGGTTTGTTCTCAGTTCTCAACAGTCTCTTATGCTTT
>NW_024412400.1:23914909-23916037 GCF_014898765.1 Herpailurus yagouaroundi | reverse complement strand
CTTCCCCTCCCCCATGGGTTCCTGTTAAGTTTCTCAGGATCCACATAAGAGTGAAACCATATGGTATCTGTCTTTCTCTGTATGGCTTATTTCACTTAGCATCACACTCTCCAGTTCCATCCACGTTGCTACAAAAGGCCATATTTCATTTTTTCTCATTGCCACGTAGTATTCCATAGTGTATATAAACCACAATTTCTTTATCCATTCATCAGTTGATGGACATTTAGGCTCTTTCCATAATTTGGCTATTGTTGAGAGTGCTGCTATGAACATTGGGGTACAAGTGCCCCTATGCATCAGTACTCCTGTGTCCCTTGGATAAATTCCTAGCAGTGCTATTGCTGGGTCATAGGGTAGGTCTATTTTTAATTTTCTGAGGAACCTCCACACTGCTTTCCAGAGTGGCTGCACCAATTTGCATTCCCACCAACAGTGCAAGAGGGTTCCCGTTTCTCCACATCCTCTCCAGCATCTATAGTCTCCTGATTTGTTCATTTTGGCCACTCTGACTGGCGTGAGGTGATACCTGAGTGTGGTTTTGATTTGTATTTCCCTGATAAGGAGCGACGCTGAACATCTTTTCATGTGCCTGTTGGCCATCCGGATGTCTTCTTTAGAGAAGTGTCTATTCATGTTTTCTGCCCATTTCTTCACTGGGTTATTTGCTTTTCGGGTGTGGAGTTTGGTGAGCTCTTTATAGATTTTGGATACTAGCCCTTTGTCCGATATGTCATTTGCAAATATCTTTTCCCATTCCGTTGGTTGCCTTTTCGTTTTGTTGGTTGTTTCCTTTGCTGTGCAGAAGCTTTTTATCTTCATAAGGTCCCAGTAATTCACTTTTGCTTTTAATTCCCTTGCCTTTGGGGATGTGTCGAGTAAGAGATTGCTACGGCTGAGGTCAGAGAGGTCTTTTCCTGCTTTCTCCTCTAAGGTTTTGATGGTTTCCTGTCTCACATTCAGGTCCTTTATCCATTTTGAGTTTATTTTTGTGAATGGTGTGAGAAAGTGGTCTAGTTTCAACCTTCTGCATGTTGCTGTCCAGTTCTCCCAGCACCATTTGTTAAAGAGACTGTCTTTTTTCCATTGGATGTTCTTTCCTGCTTTGTCAAAGATGAGTTGGCCATA
>NW_024412400.1:23796420-23909909 GCF_014898765.1 Herpailurus yagouaroundi | reverse complement strand
GGCTGCATATTTTTTCTGTCTAGCACACTGAAAATCTCGTGCCAATTCTTTCTGGCCTGCCAAGTTTCAAAAGAGAGATCAGTCACGAGTCTTATAGGTCTCCCTTTATATGTGAGGGCACGTTTACCCCTTGCTGCTTTCAGAATTTTCTCTTTATCCTTGTATTTTGCCAGTTTCACTATGATATGTCGTGCAGAAGATCGATTCAAGTTCCGTCTGAAGGGAGTTCTCTGTGCCTCTTGGATTTCAATGCCTTTTTCCTTCCCCACTTCAGGGAAGTTCTCAGCTATTATTTCTTCAAGTACCCCTTCAGCACCTTTCCCTCTCTCTTCCTCCTCTGGGATACCAATTATGCGTATATTATTTCTTTTTAGTGTATCACTTAGTTCTCTAATTTTCCCCTCATACTCCTGGATTTTTTTATCTCTCTTTTTCTCAGCTTCCTCTTTTTCCATAACTTTATCTTCTAGTTCATCTATTCTCTCCTCTGCCTCTTCAGTCCGAGCCGTGGTGGTTTCCATTTTGTTATGCATTTCGTTTAAAGCGTTTTTCAGCTCCTCGTGACTGTTCCTTAGTCCCTTGATCTCTGTAGCAAGAGATTCTCTGCTGTCAACTATACTGTTTTCAAGCCCAGCGATTAATTTTATGACTATTATTCTAAATTCACTTTCTGTTATATTATTTAAATCCTTTTTGATCAGCTCATTAGCTGTTGTTATTTCCTGGAGATTCTTCTGAGGGGAATTCTTCCGCTTGGTCATTTTGGATAGTCCCTGGCGTGGTGAGGACCTGCAGGGCACTTCCCCTGTGCTGTGGTGTATAACTGGAGTTGGTGGGCGGAGCCGCAGTCAGACCTGATGTCTGCCCCCAGCCCACCACTGGGGCCACAGTCAGACTGGTGTGTGCCTTCTCTTCCCCTCTCCTAGGGGCGGGATTCACTGTGGGGTGGGGTGGCCTGTCTGGGCTACTTGCACACTGCCAGGCTTGTGATGCTGCGGATCTGGCGTCTTAGCTGGGGTGGGTAGGCAAGGTGCACAGGGGCAGGAGGGGCAGGCTTAGCTTGCTTCTCCTTAGGTGATCCACTTCAGGAGGGGCCCTGTGGCAGCAGGAGGGAGTCAGATCCGCTGCCGGAGGTTTGGCTCCGCAGAAGCGCAGAGTTGGGTGTTTGCGCTGAGCAAGCAAGTTCCCTGGCAGAAACTGGTTCTCTTTGGGATTTTGGCTGGGGGATGGGCGGGGGAGATGGTGCTGGCGAGCGCCTTTGTTCCCCACCAAACTGAGCTCTGTCATCAGGGGGCTCAGCAGCTCTCCTTCCCTTTGTCCTCCAGCCTTCCTGCTTTCTGAGCAGAGCTGTTAACTTATGACCTCCCAGACGTTAAGTCGCGCTTGCTGTCAGAACACAGTCCATCAGGCCCCTCCACTTTTTGCAAGCCAGACTCTGGGGCTCTGCTTGGCCGGCGAGCCGCCCCTCCTCCCCGGCTCCCTCCCGCCAGTCCGTGGAGCGCGCACTGCCTCGCCGCCCTTCCTACCCTCTTCCGTGGGCCTCTCGTCTGCGCTTGGCTCCTGCGACTCCGTTCTGCTAATCCTCTGGTGGTTTTCTGGGTTATTTAGGCAGGTGTAGGTGGAATCTAAGTGATCAGCAGGACGCGCGGTGAGCCCAGCGTCCTCCTACGCCACCATCTTCCCTCTCCATCCTAAGCTTTGTCTCATCTAAGGATAACTGAGACATTTATAAATAACTTTCTCACTCTGAGATTTAATCTTATTTAATGGTATCCTTCTATCATCTTAAGTCATTGCACATCATCCACAGGACAGACATTGTGAAGTGTCCCATTCTCCCCTTTTTCCTTTTGGCAAGACAAATGTCCTCCCCTATCAAAAACCCCCATCCCATCGGGTCATTAGGGGCATCCCTTCTAGGTGGACAAAAGACAGTGAACCTTTGGAACAGGACCATAGGGTGTGGAGATGGTTGTTGGTGTTTCAGTCTTGGGGAAATACAATTGTGATAAACAGTGACGATCCTCTTGGCATAACCTGTAAGGGTTAGATCTTGCTTTGCCCTCAGCACATGCTTTATTTTTTCCTCTCTTTTGTGGGTCACTTCAGCCTCGATCTCATGTTTCTGTTTCTCATATTCATATTCATAAACCCTCCATCACTTTGCTAATCATGTTTAATGATATTTTTTATGTTATTACCCAACAGGATACGTTTAGGATACAGAGGACTTTGGGAGGTGCCTCAAGCTCCATGATCCTGGGGGATTAGGACTACGGTGTGGAAGCTGCCTGAGAGGAAAGGTTATCAGCTGGTTTGTCTGCGCACAGGGACCTCTAGATACTGGAGCACTGGCCACATGACCAAAGGATGAGTCTGGGGAGCGGTCCTCAGGTAGGATGTGGAGCTGTGTGAAAAGTCTGAGTACAAACTCCACCTCCAATGAGCAGGGCTCAGGGAAGGTGTCTACATTGCATTTAGATCTCCATGCATATTGGGGGTCCTCAGCCCCTTGAGAATTGGCTTCTACCTTGACCATTCTCCCTGACTTGATAATGTGTAAGAGTGGGGACTTGTCATAGAAATTCTACCCACATGAGTGATATATTTGTTGACCTGGCTATGTGTGTACCTAATTTGTACATCAGCTGGGACATTGCTTTTATTTGAATCAAACAATTTATATGTTAAATACCCTACTTTAATGATCATGATTATCATGATTTATCATATACTTTTTAGCATCCTGATAATAGAAAATTCAAAATTTTCTTTTCAAAATTCAGGAGATTATCACTTAAGTCTGCTTTGCCAGTGATATTTCTGTCAATATACCAGTGAGAGGGGAACATTTTGTTTATGTGACTCACACTGGGGATTTACAAAGAGTAAAAGACCCCTTATAAAACGTGACTGCAAGTAAAAACATATCTAAACACATGTAACTTCATAAGAAAGATTAAAGGAAGAAGAAAATTGATTGTAAGACCAAGTTTTGAATTTCTCTGAACTTTAGTATAGTGGATCTCACTGAGATCCAATCTTCAAAATTTGGGTTTGAACAACAACAGAAAGTCATTTAGAAACTTTTTAAAAATAGTTTTTAAAATCTCATTTAAAATAAAAGACAAAAAATCTGATATCTTTCGAGAATATCTTTCCAGAAAATGGACATTTGTTCCAGGCAAGGTACTAGAGATGTTGCATATACAAAATTATAAGAAATGATCAGTGCTCTCAGGAAATTTAACAATCTCCCAAGGGGAAAATAGACATAAAAACCCTGATAAAATGGACTAGAGGAATTGAAATGTGACAGATGAACCCAGGGGCTGGGCAATTCATTTTACATCAGCTGGTAGAGGGGCGGGGGGCTATAGAGGAGATGGCCTTTGAGTTTGGTCTTGACAGATGCATAGAATTTTGCAAGGAGTGGGGAAAGAAAGTTAGAGGCAGAGGAAACAATGGGACCAACGACAGAGACAAGAATGTGCATAACTGCTTGGCAGATGGGAATGATGATGACTATTTGAGGGAAAATGCCCAAGAATAAGGATGGAAAGGTGGGTAAGAGCCCGAATGTGAAGGTCTCTGAATGGTGTTTGGATTTCATTGGGATCCAATGTGCCCATTGGCCATCACAGATTCTTAAGTAGGAGAGTGACCGTAATGGAAAATTTTGATTTAGAAAGCTAGGGAAAGGAGATCAGGTAAAAGGCTTGTTACATTGGCCCAGGTAAAATTATCCTTCGTATCTTTTATAATTTCATCTTGTTTTTTCTTCTCATAAATATACTGAATAAAGAATCTTTATTTTGGAGAAATCAATGTGTTTGTCACTCAAGCAACTCAGGTTGTCCCAGTGAATGAAGAGCTAAAACATAGCAGAAGGGATGAGAAAGGGCTATTTTCACTTTGGATTTATAGTTCTTATTTTTTCAGTATGTGGGACATTAATTATTAAGGCAGGAGCAGGGGAACGAGAAGGAGGGAAGAAAGCTATATGTGTCATACTTTTTCCCCCCAAGAAGGCAGATTCTTTTTTTCTTTTTTGCAAGTCTCTTCAGATCATATTAAGCAGTAAAAATATTCTAATTGAGCTGGGCCGGACTAAAGATGCATCTTTATCTACATACAATTACATGGTATAATCTATGTTTCCAATTATACCATTCTTCCTTTACAAGAGGAAGAAACTGAGCTTGTAAATAGATTCTCAGTCCCACTCGAGAAGTGTGGTCACTGTTATGAAAGAAAGAAAAAGTGTGCTATCATAAATGTGTATGACACCCACTGCCTTTAAAGACACCCACATTCCTGCCCGTGAAGCGTGGTGGGAAGGCGGAGAAACTGGTAGACCTTTGATGGGTATGAGGGAAATTTAATTGTAAAATATAAGATAATGGTGATGGCTGCTTTTTCAACTTGGGCTTTGGCTCTGGTCACTGGTGGAGCTGCAGGCACGGGAAGCACAGTGGGGAGGGTGCGGGCGGGGTGGGGGGGAACTAACAGTTCTAACGCGGCCAGGGTCCTCAGTAGAGCCCACTGCATAATGGAAGCTTGGCTTTCTTTCAAGGGAGACAGATCCAGGGTGCCACCCTCTTGTTCAGTCTTTCCCCACACTTCCTCCACCTCCTCTCCCCTCACATACTCTTCCCCCCTGAATCAGAATTGTGAAATACAGACTGTAGTTTTCAATCTTGAACTTTTGATTTTCAGATGTGGTTTTGAACAAGTCATGAGAAAAGCAAGTTGTAAGACTTTTCCTTCTATCTGTTTTTTATTTTTTTCCTCTTGGTTTCAGATTCCCTCTAGAATCTTTTTATGTGAACTCCCTGGGGAGGCGCGTTGACACTGTGGGAAACACTCCATTTTCTCTTATATAGTAGGAGGATACTCAATTATCAGTTAAAAAAAAATAATGATCTGTAGCCCATTAAAGAACTGAGTGCCTTACACATTGAGTCTTTTAAGTGGGTAATTCCTTTAACCGGGTAATTCTTCTAAGCGGGTAATTCCTTTAAGCAGGACCCTTCATAGCCCTGTAAAACTGAAGACCATCTAGGAACTCTTGAACTGTTTCAAATTGTTTTCAAATGGGTCTGAATGCTGTTGAGAAATGCATAATTTACGACCTTAACACTTGATTAGGTGTTAAACGACTGTCGGGAGAGATGTCCTTGGTAATCCAGTTATCATCTAGACTCTAATTATCACTTCACAGGAGAGGTAAGGCTGGGTAATTGAGAACCAAAATTCTTAAAGGGCTTGAAGTGGCTATTTTCTTATGCAGTTAAGCAAATTATTTCTCTACCTAGAAGGTGTCTAATTGGTACCAATTGATGAGAAGGAAGAAATGGTGTTATGACTTTCAGGAGTGAGTTAGTCAGGGGGCTCCAGCCAAGGAAACAGAAAGTTGCATTGAGTACTTAGTACTCTTCCATTTAAAATTTTTGCTTTATTTAAAATACGTATTAAAGGAGGGAGAAAAGAGAAAGCAGGAGACAGCCAAGAGAAGACAGAATGTAATTAAGAGCTGATGGCCTTACCTCTCCCTTGTCTGTCATTACTAAGGATTTTTCTCAGATGAGACCCAATTTCACCTTGTGTTAGTTCCCATTGATCACTATAAATTATTTAAGCCACACATGCTATGCTATCCAGTAAGCCAGGAACGGGGAATGGGGATAATGGGCCAAAATCTGCCTGCGAGAAGGGTCCCACTCTCACTGCTTCCGGTAGGAAATAAGAGTACGAGGTAACAGGTGGAGAGATTCCATTCTGTATCTTTTCCTTTGACCAGCCCTCCTTCTCTCTCACACCCCCAGTCTTCTACAGAGCACCTCTAAGTGTGTAAATGTTCACAGTTAGTGCTATAAATACAAAAATGGAAATCTAAGACATGACCCTTATTTTCAACAGTGTCCGCTCTAGACAACCGGTGATGGGTAGTGTTGGGATTTAAAGGAGGCTAATAATAGATGCCTCTTTCTTCCCTTTCCAAATGTGGGACAAACTGATGGTTGATGGAGAATGGGAAATCATATTGTCTTGATTACTAACAACATTGATTGGAGAACATGGGTTAGACCGGTGGCCAATGAGTTTGTCCAGTCATCAGTGAAATCAGCACTTACCTCTGGTCACTGGCAGAGCTGGTCAGCTATGGGTATTCCCCCTGATTAGGGAGTGGGAAACAGTCCCTAGGGCAGAGACCAGATTAGAATGCATGTATCTTTTGGAAAGGCTGGCTCCAAAAGAGGCTCTTCTGAACACTAATTGGATAATCACAGGCTACCATGCGAAGAGTGAGCTGGAGGAGAAGCCTAGATTGTCTCTCTAGCTCAAGTCCCTCTACACAGAAACACGAAGCTCCTTCTTGAGAGGCCTTGGAAAGGATGTTAAGTGGAGACTAAACTTGTATGTGGTAAATTACATGCTTAATTCACTGCTTTTTATGCGTTTGAGGTTAGAAGTGCAATTCTATGCAATGTTCTGAGAAATAAAGCTGGCCACATCCTGAAGAGCTCAGAGAGCTAAAAGGGCACAGAACCACCATAATCTAGAGTCACTAACCTATTATGCCAGGGATGCAGAAAGTGTGTAGTCTGTCCCTGATTGGTAGGTATCAGTCTGATACAGCAAATGTATGCTGAGCAGAAAATGGTGGCTAAATTTAAGCCTATATTTTCCAGGTTCTTCTGACCTTATTTTTTTCTTGATAGCATCTTTTTGAATGAATACAAATGCAATTCATGTTTATCACAGAATATTTAGAACATACTTAAAATATAAAGAAGAAAATAAAAGTCAACTTTATCCTATCATCCAAAGATATCATTGATACCATTTAGGTTTTTTTTTTTTTTTAATCTTTCTTTATTTATTTTGAGAGAGAGAGAGAGGGGCAGAGAGAGAATCCCAAGCAGGCTCAGCCCTGTCAGCACAGAGCCCAATGTGGGGCCCGATCCCAAGAATCGTGAGACCATGGCCTGAGCCGAAATCAAGAGTGTGATACTTGGGGAGCCTGGGTGGCTCAGTTGGTTAAGCGTCCAGCTTTGGCTCAGGTCATGATCTCATGGTTCATGAGTTTGAGCCCCAGGTCAGGCTCTGTGCTGACAGCTCGGAGCCTGGAGCCTATTTCTGATTCTGTGTCTCCCTCTCTCTCTGCTCCTCCTCTGCTCACACACTGTCTCTCTCTCAAAAATAAATAAAGATTAAAAAAAATTATATATATATACATATATATATATATATGTATATATATATATACACATATGTATATATAAAAGAGTCTGATGCACCCAGATGCTGAAAATTCTATATATAAAGTGATGGATGTTAACCAAACTTATTGTGGTATTCACTTCACAATATATACATATATCAAGTCATTATGTTTACACCTTAAACTTATATGATGCTATGTCAATTACACTTCAATAAACTGGAAACAAATAAAATGAAATTCTATGTATGCATACATACAATTTTCCCAGAAAATTTCTTATACTATGTATGGAAAATTCCTCTTATACTATGTATTCTGTTTTCCCCTTATTATATTCTGAATAATGTTTCATGTCATCAAGTAGACTAAAAATATGATTTTAGTAGCTGCAGAGCAGTTTGTTTAACCTGGTCCTTCTGGATATTAAGATTATTTCCCACTTTGTCTCCTACAGACACCTTTTTTTTAAATTTTTTAAAATGTTTATTTATTTTTGAGAGAGAGAGAAAGACAGAGTGTGAACCAGGGAGGGGTAGAGAGAGAGGGAAACACAGAATCCGAATCAGGCTCCAGGCTCTGAGTTGTCAGCACAGAGCCTGACGCAGGGCTTGAATCACTCATAAACTGCAAGATCATGACCTGAGCCAAAGTCAGTCGTTTAATTGACTGAGCCACCCAGGTGCCCCCAGACACCATTTTTATATGTAAAAATTTACGTGTTTCTCTGAATATTTCTTAGAACAGAGGTGATGGGACTGAGGGTTTGAACATCTTATGGCAGTGCTATGCTGGTAACTGTCTAACAACACGCTTGCGGAGCGGGGAGGAAGCCTTGATTTGTAGCATTTGCCAATTTCTATGGTGTAAATACTCCCACTGAAGCTGATTTCAAGCTACCAATGAAGCTATGTACCTTGAAAAATTCCTGAAAAATTAGCAGTTGGTTCTTGTGAGCCAGCATGGCAAATGCAAGCCTTTAAATGCATATATTGCCTTTTCTCTCCAGAAAGGTTGTGCTTAATTTTCTTCCTCCCACAGTATGTGAGATGGCCTACCTAGATCCTGCTTAGGATCTGGCCACCCAGTTGGGCCAGCAGCTGAGGTGGAAGGTAACTCTGGGTTTATTACCTTTTACTCTGAGAGACCCAGGGCCATCCAAGATGACACGTAGGAGAAACGACGTTTCTTTCTAAAGAGCTATTCCACACATACAAACGTTGTAAAAGGGGGAAAATTAAACTCAGGATTTGTTTTAGATTTTATGTAAGACCAAGTCCAAATATTTACTAACCAAAATAGTCTCTCTGTGACTTTTCTATCCTTCACATTGATGCAATGCTATTAAATATGACATTTAATCATCCTGTATATGCAGAGAAATACGGTTTCGTGGAATAGAAAGGGACCTTGTGATATTGCTGGAGCATGGTAATTCTCAAAGAGTTTAGCCCTGGCTCTGCCACTAACTCTGTGACCTTAAGTGGATCCCCTGCCTTTTCTGTGGATTCTTTATATGAAAACCAGCGGGAGCCTTAAAGTTGCAGAGCTGATTCTGCCACTCCTTCATTCAATACCTCCTTTGAATGAGTTTCCATGTTGGCATTAGGATAAAATATCACATTCTTTACATGGTTTACAATGTTACGTGGTGCAGCAGACAAACTCTAAAATAACCCCCAACAGGTATCTGTCAGCAAAGCCTAATAGCTCTGCCTTCAAAATATATCCAGAAGCTGAATATATCTCCATGGGTGGTGCTACCCCTCTGTCCCAGTCATCATCATTTCCACCTGTATCACTGGGATCACCTCCAAACAGAGCTCCTCACCTCTACTCTTGTCCCTCCTTGCTTCACTACAGAGTAGCCAGGGTGATACTCTTAAAAGATAACCGTTCCTGTCACATCACTGCTCAAACCCCCAATCAATGGCTCCCATCAATGGCTCCTTTGTGCCATAAATCCTTCAAGTCTAGCAAATTCATCTTGGATAATTACCTCACTGTCATTAAAGCTGTGAGATTTAGATACAGTTTTGTGTTTGTTTTTTTTTTTTTTGTTTTAAACAAAAGTTTTAACCATTTGTACCCACCATGGCGCATACTAGTAGTACTCCATGTTCAAAGCACTTTTCCTGATACAGAGTAAATATTTTTTGCAAACTCTAAATGTTGCATGGACAGATGGATGGATATATCAGAAGATATGAGATTAATACAGAGCAGACTAGGTGTTTTGAACTGAATGATAGAACACAATTTCTTTGGTCAGATTATTTAGATAGGGCTCTGAAAGTAATTCACTCAAACTCTGATGTAAGTTATTTATAAACTATGTTATGTAACACTTTTTGCAAATGCACAACTTTAGGAACTTGACTAAACATGATTGTAAAGGAGGAGAATTAACCCACACAATATATAAAGAGAAAGAAGTCAAAGATTTTGGCCTGTGCAATTTACAGGTTGGGGTTTTCATTTAGTGAGGTGGGGAAAGCTGCAAGAGAAGAAGGCTTCTAGCTCGGGGATTAAGAGTGTGGAACATTTCTATTATAAATCGCCAGCAGGATCTAAGTGAATAAATAATATTAAGTTTAACACATATCTCAGAAATTTTACAAACTGTTTTGAATGTTGGCTTCAATATGACTGTGGGTGGAGACAAAGAACATTCTATGCTTTTAGCCCTTATCAGTATGTGCTAACTGAGGTAGGTGTGCTTCTGTTCACAAGAGATCATCACCCAGTGTGGATTGGATTCTGGGCTGGCCCTTGGGCTCAGATTTGTTCCTTGCCTTTCTGCTCTGCTCAGTATCACAGAAGAGCTGATCATTGCAGGCAGGGTTTCCTGGACTTCTAAGTGGAGGGCTTTGGCCTGTGATGGTACCATAGGTCCTCATAGGAGATTAGAGCCTAGGAGGAGGGTGAAGCCAGGGTATTCCTCTTATCTCTGTCTGACTCATGCAGCATCACTAGCAAGGGCTGAACACCCTCTGTGGCACCAGATCCCAGGGGACAGGCCCTCTGTTCAGAGGGTTCTGCCCTCTCTCCTTGCCCCTGGGCTCTGATAACACTACCTCCCCTCTTTGAACCTCCAGCCTCAGGGGTCTTTAACTTCCTGTAGTTGCTGATGTCCGGGTTGTCCTCCTGTCCCCATTTGGTTTCTCAGTTTAGTGTTTAGAGTGGTTTCTATTTTCCGGATTGGTTCCCACAGATTGAGATTCCTAGAGTAATTCCTAGAGTAACCTGGGGTAATAATTTGGTGCATTACTTATTCAAGGGAATTTGAGCATTTGACTTGAGTTTCTCTTCTATACTTGCCTTGTCTGTGACACTATTATCTATCTGGGTGAGATGGGTTATGGGTTTAGTATGGTCTGGCCCTCATGCATTTTTATCCACTACTCAGGACCAAAAGGGTGGACAGTAGTCTTAGAACCACTTCTCTGATGTTTGCTTTTTTTCTCTGCTGCCCCGCCCTTTTGGATATATTCATGAGAAACTCACTAATTTCTAAGGTTTACCATTTCATCTTTAGATGATTCCTGTTACAAATTTTAATTTTTTAATTAGAACACTTTGTGTTAAAAAGCCCAACCCAAAATGGCTTTAAGAAGAAAATAGGATTTATAGGCTCATTTAATTGATCAATCCAGAGGGAATTTTTAGGTAAAGCTTTACTGCAGGCTCAAATGATGTGTCTTCGATCCAGTTTTCATTTTATTTTTCCTCTCCATTTCCTAGCATATCTTCTTCAGGGTTGTTTCCATCCTGAGGTAGGCTCACCTTGTAGCCTAAAAAGGGCTCTCAGCAGCTCACAAAGGTTCAAACAAATCCTGGCATGGACTCTCCCTGGCCCTCACTGATTCATGTCCCACCCCTCATTGGTCTGCACAGGTCATGTTTCTGTCTCTAATTGGCCTGACTTGGGTCCTGCTCCCAAGCCTGAACTAATTCCTGTGGCTGGGGGGAATGAGATACCTCGATAGGCCTAAGAAAATACACAGTAAATGGGATACTCTGATTTATTTTTTTGTTGCTGATACAGTGATTTGCTTAAGCAAATATATGGCTGGGTGGCCCTGGGAGTGTGGTCAATCCCACCCCAACTACATGTCTCAAAAATTCAGAGTGAAGTTAGAAAGAAAGGGGAAATGGATTTTAGGGATCCTGAAACAAACAAACAAACAAACAAACAACAACAACAAAAACAGAACAAACCACCATGGAAGCAAGGACAGAGAGTCATTTTGAGTATCTGTTATTATTTTAAGTAGGTAGGTGAAGGATTCTTGAAGGTTCCCATTAGACTAATGAAGGCTTCCAGGGTGTGTTAGCAATCACAGGGTGCCACAACTCCAAAATATGGTTAAGTAAAATGAGAGGTTCTACCTTAAGGAGGTAAACTCTGAATTTCCAAAACTCCTTGTGCAGCAGTAAAACTATTTTGATTTGATTATACATGAATAAACAATACATGTATAGGCACATATGTTTGGAAGGGGAAGACAAAGAGAAATAAAAAGAAGCAATTTTTTTTAAATCTCAGCTTTTGACATAGCAAAAATACATGGGAAATGAGCTGTTTCCTAAAACAATGCACAATTAGAACTGAAAGTATCACACCAAATGTGGAGGAAAAGCCTATCAATATAAAAAACATGTATTGGACCCCCATGAGAAACGCAGCCAAAATTTCATTTGATAATTTCATTGCTTCATTTTGCAAAATGGTAACTGTGGCAACTGAAATATGCTTTAAAGGTCTATACCTCCTTATACACCTCAATTTGTGGCAGGTTGTTTATTCGTTATTCTTTTTCATATAGGCCAATGAGCAGTTAAAGTGAACAAAGCTTCCCTTCTTCCCCCTCCTCCTTCCTATTTTTTTTTCTTTTGGTTTGGCAGGTGCCTAGATTTTTATCTTTGCATAGGACAGTGAAGCAGCCGATGAGCTGGTAAAAGTAACAACGAGAAGAAAATCCCACATACAAGTGTAACCTCAAAAAAATGAAGTGAACAGAGATTCACTCAATCCTATTCTTACTATTAAATCATAGTTAATTATTTATGAATTAAGAGGAAAGTACTTAAGTCTTAGTAAATACAGTTGATTGGTATAGGAGGGAGTAGGACTAGACAGAATTTAATTTTATTATTTTTAAATTTTTTATCTATTTTAGCATGTGGGTTTTTTTTTGTTTGTTTATTTTCTTTTTTCAAAGTAAACTCTTACTTTTTAAGCTTCAGGAGACTATGGAAAGGATAAAGGGACTTGTAACAGAGCTTACCTGTTGAGTATTAATCAGTTACACCAAATAATTCTGAGATGGCTTCTCTTAAAGTAACTTGAAAACCACTGTGAAGACAGTAACAGTATAACAGAGATGCCCAAAGCTGTTGTGAGATTCCGTTTCAACTGCTTCTCCAACATAACGACCTGGGGGAACGTCTCAGTTAGCTGCTATAGTGCAATAACCCCCCTCAAAATGTAGGAGCTAAAAATAACAATCATTTGTTATTCCTGACAAGTCAGTGTATCTGCCGGGTGGATTCAATGATGGGGGCTGACTGGCCCATCTCAGGTGGGCGCACGCGTGTCCCTGTGGTCAGCTGGAGGGTTGGCTGGGGCTGGTTGGTCTGGGATGGCCATAGCTGGGACGAATGGAACTCGACTCCATTTGGTCTCTTATTCTTCTAGCAGGAAAGTCCAGACTTGGTCAGATGGCAGTGACAGGGTTCCAGAGGAGAATGGAAGTATGGGAAGTCTCTGGAGGCCTAGGATCTGAATTGGAACACTATCACATTGACATTATTCTATGGGTAAAAGGAAGCCCAGATTCAAGAGGAGGGGCTATAAATAATGCCTCTGGTGGGAGGAGCTACAAACTCCCATTGGATGCAGGAAGGAAAGAATTAGAGCCATATTTACATCCACTCACCACAGAAAACTTGAGGATGCTTAGCTTACATGGTAAACACCTTATTTTTAGGGGGGAGAGTAATATAAAAATACACATTATGTGTGAGAGAAGTTCCCAGACCCAATTTAGAAACAATCTGGTTTATTAAAATAGAAGCACCCTCCCCCAAATCCATTTTTAGTTTTCTCATTTCTACCATGTGTTGACTTTTCTACTCAATGTAAAGAGAGAAACTTTCCTATTTAACTTACTTTTTTGTTTTAGTAATAACTGAATTATTTTTGGCTTTGTTTATTAATATATTAGCATGGAGTTTAGGTTTTTAATACTATCAGAACATGTTTTATTCTTCTGAGTTTGCTTTTAGGTATCTTTTTTAATGTTTATTTATTTACATTGAGAGAGAGAGAGAGAGCATGTAGATGGGGGGAGGGACAGAGAGAGGGAGACAGAGAATCCCAAGCAGGCTCTGTACTGTCAGCGCAAAGTCCTATGCAAAGCTCGATCTCACGAACCGTGTGATCCGTGTGACCTGAGTGATATCAAGAGTTGGACTCTTAACAGACTGAGCCACCCAGGCGCCACAGCTTTTAGGTATCTTAAAATGAATTGTTACCCATAGTAGAATACTTGAAATTATTAAGTGTAAAGGAAAATATTCAATTATTATTTCTTTTTTGAGAAATACCAGTTGAGTGAGTCCCTCCTGAGCATTAGAAGCTGGGCTAGGTGCTAGAATACAGTGGAGAGCAAGACAAACAAAATCCCTACCCTCACAGAGCCTCTGTTTTAGTGGAGTGACAGGAAGCAAGCAAACAAAGGAAGCAGGGAAACCACCAGATGGTGATAAGTTCTAAGAAGGCTAAAGCAGGACATTGCAGACCTTCCTTTCAACAGAGACACTTCCATCTCCATTTATAAGGGAATAGTAGAGGTGAAAATGAAGCAGGGACTACCTTAAGGAAAAGAAAGCACCCATGCAGGGGGCCAGGGGAAGAGAGATCCAGAACAGAAGGACCTTGATGAGGCCTGAAGATGGCTCCACGCTGTGTTTTAGGAGCAGAAGCTCAGTGTAGCGAGCACTGTCATGACCTTGTCCATATCCATTCAGATGCACTACCCCCTGCGTGTGCTTTCTGTCCCAGTACCAGCACCTACGTCTCTTTGTTACACTGCTGCCTTCAGGCTGCAGAATGCACTTTCTCTGCAAGTCCATGAGCTGTTATCTCTGGAAATGTGTACTCTGCAGGGCAGCCCTTCGCTGATGACTGGTGGGTGTAGGGGCATAAACTCCCCAGGTCCCTTGCCCCAGTGGGAGTGCCTCCCCAGACCTCCCCTATAGAATTGACCAGAGTTGTCCTCACTGGGACTTTGTTGGACTTCTGACCCTCACTTGGTTTCCTTTCTTACCTGGGCACACTTCCTTATTCTATTTGTTTTTCCTGGAACAGTTTCTAATAAATGGATCCCACATGAATTCTTGTCTGGAGATGATGTTGAGGTAACTGACCCCCGGCAGCTAGTAACACTGCACCACAATGAAGGAAGAAGGAGGCAGGAGAGAAGATTCCAGAGACAGACAGATCAGGGGTTGCAGCCACAGTACAACCTGGGCAATGACGTAACCTCACTAACTTTTTTTTTTTTTTTTAAGGTTTATTTATTTATCTGGAGAGAGAGAAAGAACTTGAGAGCACAAGTGGGGGAGGGCAGTAAAAGGGGGAGAGAGAATTCCAAGCAGGCTCTGTGCTGTCAACACGGAGCCCGTGGCAAGGCTCTGTCCCATGACTATGAGATCATGACCTGAGCTGAAATTAGGAGTCAGACACTCGACTGGCTGAGCCACCCAGGAGCCCCAACCTAACTTACTTTTTTAAAAAGACCACTCTGTTTGCTAGTGTGGCAATGACTGGACGGAGAATTGGTTGGAGGAGGGCAGAGGAAAACCTCAAATTAGATCTAGGGCCAATTATCTTTCCCTGTGCGATTTTTACCTTTATCTTTCCAACTGGGATAAAATGATGTACCCTTTGACGATGCCTCAAAGATGGTATGAGGGTGAAAAGACGATTTGCATAAACTTCTTAGAGCTCTGGAAAATAAATGCCCAATAAAAATCACTATTATTATTGATAAAAATAAAAATAGCAATGCAAGCTCATAACCAGCCTCTGGAGAATTTTCATACACTAATGGGAAAATTAAGTGTTATATTAAAGACTAAAGCAACTGTTTCTAGGTTTCTCTTTCGTTCTTATTGTTGTTGCTGTTTTGAGTGTGTGTGGAAGCAAAATAGCTGATGGAAATGTTTGCTCCAGGGTTCAAACCCAACCTGGTTCACCCTGGAGTACAGATGAGGGGTCTTTTGAAAAATGGAAGGAGTGAAAGAAACATTCCAGGTCTTTTTCCTTTGGGGGAAGGGATAGGTTACTTTGAAATTCAAAAAGAAACACAGCCGTTAGATAAATGGAGGTCAAACTGTCATTGAAAAATATTGGCTTGTGTTCTAGGTAAATACACGCACACATAATCTGCATACAGGGCGAGTGAGGGAGTGTATATGTGTGTCTGGATGTGTGATGTGTACACTCATGCATGCTTGGTAGACTTGCTCTGCTCACTGAATGTTTTTTTCCAACCCAACGTACGGAGAAGTGACAGATGGATCGGCAATGACTGAGAAGCAGTTACACATATCTGGCCAGCATGGTTTTGATTGTATGTTGGGTTGTCAGCCAGCCACACACCAGAACTATTATTTTCGGAGGCTGGAAGAGAATTATCCAACATCAATGGGAAGAGAGAGAGATCAGGGAATGAAATAGACACTGTGTACGTGTGTGTCTGGGGCGGGGTGGGGGGGTGGATAAGAAGCGATGGAGACAAGATGGGAGGTGCCTACCAGTTCTACTTAAGAAGTTCCCCAGTTCCTTCGGACCTCTTGTTCCTCTCCATGGAAAGACCATCTTTCCGTCTTTTGTAAAAATGCTTTCAAGGAGACATCAATGTAGTTTAAACTACATCCAATGACCTGAATTCACAGAAGGACTCACCAAAAGCAATGCATTCTGGTATTCGGTTTCAATTGTTATTATACCTGAGTTCTCACAATAAAAATCTCACAGCTGAAATAAATATGTGATATACAGCGGTCTTGGGATTGCATATCTTCCAATAACTCTGTAAATATTTCTTATCTCAGTGGTTTTCTGAACCACACTGCAGGTATAACCTGAAATGCGGTAGAAAATGGCTGACGTACTTGAATGTCAGAAGAACAAATATTTAGGCACAGCACCTGGAAAGATTACATACCTCAGTAAGACCCACAAGTCAAAAAAAATCTGCAGGAAAAACATGCAAATGTTTGCTTTTCTACTTTTCCATCAACACCATTCTGGTACTTTACTGTATGTGCTCTAAAATACAATGTGCTTGACAAAAGATGTCAACATGAGCCCAAACAAGCTAGTGCCGTCTAGACTCTATCATGCTGAGGATGTTCTAAGTCACTTTTTTCTTTTTTCCAAATTGAAAACATTCACTCCTCAAGCCTCTTTCTCTCGTTTCCCGCCCCCTCTCTCTTAGAAGAAAGGGACATTGTGGGCCTGTGTTATTAAACTAGATCTTTGCCAACTCTTAACATTTCATCCTTTGGCCCATTGTGAAGGTTGGGAGATGGTTATAAGAGTTGGTTTTGAGAAATGGTAGAATGAATGACAGAGTTTCATGCAACATGGCTAACCATCGCTACCCATGTAGCTTTCGATATCTCAGAGACTCAGTTCCCAGCTGTCTGGGCCTCATTCTGTCTGGCCCTCACCCTTTCCAGGGTCTCTCCAATGCTGTAGCTCACTCTAACTGCTGGTAAGCATGCTTACACTAACTTTTGAGGATGGCCTCTTCTTTTAAATTTTTAGGTTTTTTTTTTTTTTTTTTTTAATTATACGATATAAACATCTCCACTGCAGAAAACCATGGCTTAGAACACAGTAAGTACTGAATAAATATGCACTGAATGTGGCACCTGGGTGGCTCAGTTGGTTGGGCGTCCGACTTTGGCTCAGGTCATGGTCTCACAGCTTGTGAGTTTGAACCCCACATCAGACTCTGTGCTGACAGCTCAGAGCCTGGAGCCTGCTTTGGATTCTATGTCTCCGTCTCTCTCTGCCCCTCCTCTGCTCACACTCTGTCTCTCTCTCCTTCAAAAATAAATATAAACATTAAAAAATTTAAAAACTGAATATGCACTGAATGAATGAAGGGATTAAAAATAATTAGAAGATATAATACAGAGGAAGAAAAAAATTAAGAACCAGTCATAAACCTACCCTACAGAGATGAACTGTATCACCACATCCTGGTTATATGCTCCTAGAGATTAGCTGCAGTTTTAAAAACAAAACTTTGATCATTTTGTCTTTATTGTTTTGTTGCGTGCTTGCCTCTCCCCTCAAGATGAACATCCTGCCTTGACAAGACATAGTCTTATGCTTTATACTTTAAATGGCTACATTATAATCCATTGTATAGAGTATTACTATGAAATGTTTAAGTTTCTATTGTTTGACATTTAGGTTGCTTCTATGTTTTTTGCTTTTGTAAACAATACCATAATAAACATCCTTGATGTTGTTCCTTAATTTTTGCATGCAATTTTAATTATTTCTTTAGGATAAATCCTCAGAAATTAAGTATCTGGGCCAAAGAATCTGTGCATTTTAATTCCTATTGACAAATCATCCAGGAAGGCATCTCTTTGTCTGAGTCCCGAGTCCCAAGACTGATCCATTTCCAAATAGCACTCTGAATTATAACTTTCTTCAGAGTCTATGTCCTGCAGGACCTGTGACTTGTACAGCAGATGATCAATATGCATTTATTAGATCAAGTAATTGGAATATCCCTTTCCCATGGCCTTAATTCTAGCTCGCTTAAGAAATGAATTCCCTTGTACACCTAAAAAACAAGTAAGCTGGAAGACAGGGAGAGAAGAACCCCATGTTACCTCTGAAACCTTAACTCCAGCTCAATTCATTAATCTAGGCCAGGGGTCAGCTAACTACAGCCCACAGGTCACATCCATCCTGTTTTCGTATGGCTCATAAATAAGGATAGTTCCTCCATTTGTAAATGCTTGAAAAAAAAAAGGAAGAATATTTTTGATGCGAAAGTTACATGAAATTTAATTTGTGTCCATAAAGTTTTATTGGACTACAGGTAGACTAATTTATGACTTGTCTATGGTTGGTAAAATGGCAGGGCTAAGTAATTTCCACAGAGGTCGTAGGGCCCACAAAGCCTACAATAGTTACTAGTTGGCCATTTTCAGAAAAAGTTTGCTGAACCCTGATCTTCCTGTTTGTTAGCCAATCCAAACTGAATAACCTGAGCCCTAGAAAAATGAAATCTGCAGTGACGTTGTCACTAAATCAGCGCTCTTCGAGAGCTGCCATTATTGGCACTTCAGCATGCCGGGTCTCAGCGTTGACCCCGGCATTCCAGAGGGGAGAAAACCTAGCACTTTAAACCCTGGCTCCACAAAATACTCAGACGAGCGTTTCCCACCGTGAGCACTGACTATCTCCCAAGTTCCCGGTTTCAGCCTCACTGATCCCAAGTCCTGAGGGCATGCTTTGGCTAGTAGGGCTGACGGGATGAAGTACGGCTCCCTTATTAACTTGTCAAAGTGCGGTGCAGCTGCGTATTTGCTCACCCATTTGCTTCACTTAAATAAAGGTTGGTGGTTAGGCTTCTGTTGCATTGTGCTCTCCTGCTAATTATCAGTGTATTTGTTTTAGAGACAATTAGCCACCTGGTTCATTCTCCCATTGAAGTCAGGTCATCATGAGTTACATCTGCTTTCAGGCCTCCTCAAGTCCAAGACATAATAAAAAGATGATGGCTGTGATTATAAAAAGCGTGCGGGGTTGGGCATCAATGGTACAGCATATTGAATTCCCAAGGAGGACTGAGTTGCATCATTGTACTCACAGAAGCTCCTCTCTGCCAGTCACAAAAGAAGAATGTGAACTGAGAAGTCTTGTGCGGATCCAGAAGTCTTTTGGCAAGTGGGGACAGTGTTTGCAAAGGTAGACACTAAGAATGGCAAGGCAACGTGAGCCACGATTCCTCCCCAGGCACTGTGCTGATACCACAAAAAAGTGACAAGTAAGCACGTCTTAGTGCTTGTAGAATTTGCATAAGACTGAACTTGTTCAGACCTGTGGGTGTTGCCTTTTTAAAAAATATGCCCGATAATGTGACATAATATTATGCAGAATACACATTTGCTTTTATAATCCCATATGCTCTGGCAAAACTTAGCATTTTAGAGCTAAGACTTTATTATGCTAGGTCCTTGCTGAATCACACTGACGATGGAGACACTGCAGCTTTCTGAGTTCGGGGAGTTGAGAGTCTGTGGCACTGAGGCAGCTCGGTCGCATGGGATGTTGTGTTCGGAGGATGTCACTTGACTATAGAGAGGGACAGATCTAGGAGACTTAGTGTAATTAATCAAGTCTGTGTCCTAGCTCCAGAGGGCCTGGAACTGGATTCAATAGAGAGTATTAAAGCAGTTCACTTTGGCTGCTTTAATACTAGTCAAGCAGATAAAGTGAGGTTTGGGGTTGGGGGAAAATAAAGCGTTTGTAAAAAGTTACAAGTAACAGGTCGCCAGGACAGACTTTGAAAACCTTTCATTCTGTGTGCCAAGGAAGAATGTAACCGAATGCATGCTTCAAGACCCAAATTAGCAAATTGCTTAAGGGCCAAAAGAAATTCCAATTTACGTAAAAACCATCCACAAAACTCTAGATTATGATGCTCTATGCAAAGGCATGGTGGATTGTTGACAACATGTTATCCAACTTAAAATAATAAAGGTGATGTAAGCAGAAGGCCAACATTGGCAGAAGGCCAGACTCTAAAACTGGGTTTCCTCAAAGTGCATCCTGACCAAGCACCGGTTCCCTGGGATGTTATACTGAAAAAGAGATTGTGGGGCCTCTTAATTTTGGGAAGCAGGGGGCTCAGCTAAATTAACTCAACTAACTAAAAAGTTTAGGTAGGACTTCTGGGAGTCCTTTTAGGTGTTAAAATGCCAATGAACTTTGTGAAATGTGCATTTCCCAAACTTACTAGACCATAGAACCCTCTTTTCCTAAGCATCTGGCAAGAACAGTGTTCTGACACAGGCTTGTTGAGACACATTGCCCCAAAGTGTTTGCTCTAACTCAGGCCTCATTAAAAACCCATGACCTCTTGTATCCAAAATCTATAAAGAACTTACCAAACTCAACACCTGAAAAACAAAGAATCCAGTGAAGAAATGGGCACAAAACATGAATAGGCACTTTTCCAAAGAAGACATCCAGTTGGCCAATAGACACATGAAAAGATGTTCAACATCACTCATCATCAGGGAAATACAAATCAAAGCCACACTGAAATACCACCTCAAACTGGTCAGAGTGGTTAAAATGAACAAATCAGGAAACTACAGATACTGGCAAGGATGTGGAGAAACAGGAACCCTCTTGCACTGTTGGTGGGAATGCACACTGGTGCAGCTGCTCTGGAAAACAGTGTGGAAGTTCCTCAAAAAATTAAAAACAGATCTACTCTATGACCCAGCAATAGAACGGCTAGGAATTTACCCAAGGGATACAGGAGTGCTGATGCATAGGGGCACTTGTATCCCAATGTTTATAGCAGCGCTTTCAACAATAGCCAAATATGGAAAGAGCTCTAACTCAGGCCTCATTAAAAACCCAAGACCTCTTGTATCGAAAATCCATAAAAAACTTACCAAACTCAACACCTGAAAAACAAATAATCCAGTGAAGAAATGGTCACAAAACATGAATAGACACTTTTCCATCAACTGATGTCCATCAGCTGATGAATGGATAAAAAAAGATGTGGTTTACATATTCAATGGAATACTACTTGGCAATGAGAAAGAATGTAATCTGGCCATTTATAGCAATGTGGATGGAACTGGAAGGTATTATGCTGAGTGAAATAAGTCAGTCAGAGAAAGAGAGATACCATATGTTTTCACTCGTATGTGGATATTGAGAAACTTACCAGAAGGCTATGGCGGGGGAAGGGGAAAAAATAGTTACAAACAGAGAGGGAGGGAGGCAAACCACAAGAGCCTTAAATACAGAGAACAAACTAAGGGTGGATGGGGGACGGGGGAGAGCGGAAAATGGTGATGGGCAGTGAGGAGGGCACTTGTTGGGATGAGCAGTGGGTGTTGTATGTAAGCGATGAACCACGGGAATCTACCCCAAAAACCAAGAGCACACTTTACACACTGTATGTTAGTCAATTTGATGATAAATTATATGAAAATAAAACAGCAAGTGTGCAAGTACATAGTTGGGGATGGAGGGCTTACAGAACAGAACAGGCAGACTGACAGAAGCTCCAATTCACTTGCGTACGCATCCTTTTCTTCTCTGGATCTTATCAAGGCTTAGGCTTTTCTTACTACGGGTCTGAGGTCTGAACAGGAAGGTCCCACTTCTAAGTTTTTGAAAATTGCTTGCTTGTAGAGCCTTAGGCTATGATTTGAAATGGTAAGAAATAGTTTAGCTAATTGAATTGAGAAGTAAGCCCACAACTTTTAATCACCTGCATAAAATCCATTAGAGTGAAGATAAATTGTGTAGTACAAAGGGTGTGCAAATGAATACGACAGGGTGGGATCGCCCTAATTTCCTAATGCAGGAGAAAGTAATTCAGCTTGATTATACATCACCGTTGGTAGCATGTGAGTCTTACTATTTGAAAATGTTTGCCAGTTACATAATAGAGTGTGGAATATAAATAATACAGATCAAGTGAGGACGTGGGACATGAAGTTTCCTGATTTACACACACTGATTCATAATACCAGCATTTTAGAGAAAGACGTCTTGGGACAGCAGCTACCTACAAATGCAGTTTGGTTGCCTACGTCTGTTTTTGTGTTGTGCTTTCCTGCAGACTTTCACGAGGCTGTTGTAAACCTAATCCTGTTTAGCAATTATGATTTACTTCAAATGGCTCCACTCATTAAGCTGTTTAAACTTAGATTTAAGGAACAATATCCACTTTGTTCCTTCACACAACTTTGGGGGGGGGGCATTAAAACATTTAAAATGGGATTCTTGGCAGAGAACGGTCGACATAAGACACTAAAGCTTGCTGTACCTTTAATACATATATTTTTCTTCTTTAAAAAGGATTCTGAGTGAGAAAAACAAAGCCCGGATTGGTTTTCAGAGACAGGAAGAATGACTACTGATAAACGCCAATTACGAACAGAATATATGCCATTTATTTGGACTTGCGAAAATGTGTATCTTGGAAAAAATGTTTATATAATCACTTATCAGCAACCTCGGGGGTTTTGAACCTGTTAAACGCAGCTAAGCAAAGACCAAAACCATGTCACTTATGGAAGCTGGATAGTGCATGAAAGCAAGAGACAAGCGGTGGGTTTGTCTCCTCTCATGGTTTGCTATTGAAGCTCATTTACTGTAAGAAGCTGCTCCTCAGGTTGCTAAATGGGGGTAGCTCAGGATTCGGGGTCTATGTGAGGACATTTCTCCTGGGCGAGATGCTGTCTTTGAACCCTTACTTTTCAAGGCTATCACCTTACGCCCTGCTGGCCTCATCGCCTCAGGACATAATTAAATCACTCTGCAGTGTTGGTAATGGCCATAAGAGGTGTTTAGGAATGGCCTGAAGGAAGCATGCATTCATGAATTTCTCAGGTGTATGTTTTAATCAAAATCAGAGACTCTCAACACGTTGAACTCAATAGACTACTGGATACTGGGCAATATGCCCAGGATGATATTTGAGTTTTCATGTTAAGAATAAGGGTAAGCCCCTCAAAGCCTCAAATGTGTTTATATTATGTGTATTCTTAGGACAACACAGGGCAATTGAGGACGTTTTCATGAAAAACAAGGCAGAAATAATTTTTTTCTTATGGCAGGTGATGTCATCAAATTCTGAACTTTATAACTGATTACACGTTTTTTGTTTGTTTGTTTGTTTGTTTGCTTTAGTTGCTGAGAGATTTACCCTAAACCTGGTATTCATTTAAATTTTTGGTATGTTGATTGCTATCTTTCTTATATATGATTCTTAGCTTTTTATTGTATTTCACACTCCTATTGTATGGCGCTTAAAAAAAATTAACAGATTTTTACAAGTATTTTACTTGTTTCAGAGTAGCTGGTACAGACAATTACCACTTAAAATCCATCCACATGCCAAAAAGTATGATCAAAATTGAAAGATAAAGGTGTTCTGTTGCAGATGTTTCTGTATGACCTTTTTTCTTATTGTCCTTAAAACTCTTAAAATACATCGTCTCTTCAGTAGAGACACCTTTGGAGTTGACCTAACTTCCTCACTTCCAACCTAATTTTTCTTCTTTTGGTGCAGACCATTACATTTTAAAGGTATGTTCAAATTAAGGTAACATCTTTTCTTCCCCCATTTTAGTCCCACTGCCATGGTCAGAATGTATTCCCCCCAATTTCTTTTTTTTTTCTTTCTTTTTTTTTTTTTCAACATTTATTTATTTTGGGGACAGAGAGAGACAGAGCATGAACGGGGGAGGGGCAGAGAGAGAGGGAGACACAGAATCGGAAACAGGCTCCAGGCTCTGAGCCATCAGCCCAGAGCCTGACGTGGGGCTCGAACTCACGGACCGCGAGATCGTGACCTGGCTGAAGTCGGACGCTTAACCGACTGCGCCACCCAGGCGCCCCTCCCCCCAATTTCTTATGTTGAGATCCTAACCCCTAAGGTGATAGTACTGGGAGGTGGGGCTCTGGGAGATGATAAGGCCATGAGGGTGGAACCCTCAGGAATGTGGTTCACACCCTTATAAAAGAAGCCCCGGAAATGTCCCTCTCCCCTTCCATCATGTGAAGACACAGGAACCCTGCAACTGGAAAGAGAGATCTCACCTGCCCATGCTGACATCCTATCTCAGAATTCCAGTCTCTGGCACTATGAGACATAAATGTTTGTTGGCCACACGGTCTGTGCTATTTGTCATAGCAGCCTGACCAGACTAAGACACCTACCGGAGGTCCAGCAGTGAAGCAGTCATGGGTGAGAACTTCAGATCCCATGGAAGAGTCACTGGGTGCACTCTCATCCATCAGTCTCATAGCAGAGCAGCCTGAAAATGCCCACTTCTAGAAAAGGTGGCCTTCTCCCCCTATGTTCACATAAACTTTATAAAAAGGAGAGAGTAATGTGAAGGAGGCTCCAGTTCAATCACTAGAGCTCAGCAAAATGAAGACCAATGAAAATGAATAATAAGGACTGAGATTCAAAATGACAGATATTTATTTTTTAATGTTTATTTATTTATTTATTTATTTATTTTTTTGAGAGAGAGAGGGAGAGAGAGAGAATGGGAGAAGGGCAGAGAGAGAGGGAGACACAGAATCTGAAGCAGGTTCTAGGCTCCGAGATGTCAGCACAGAGCCTGGCGCGGCTCGAATCCATGAACCGTGAGATCGTGATCTGAGCCGACGTCAGATGCTTAACCGACTGAGCCACCCAGGCCCCCCAAATATACCAGATATTTTAAAGGGAGCCTCTCAGGGAGTGGGGACCTGCTTCAAGTGAGCACTTACGTCACATTACAGAAGAACTACTTAAAAAATAAGAAGGGACTAAGGAATAGGCAAAAACATTAAAAGAATGTCGAATCTGTTGAATGGCTTGCTGCTGTTCTTGATAAAAATCAACCACCTCTCCTCCTCTACTCCCAGTGCTTTGGAGCTGCATTATCAGAAATGCACTGAGTGTGGAGGAGAACCCCAAGTCCATTCCTTGGAAGCCCTAATGTGGGTAGCATGATTCTTGCTGTGTTTGTCCTCTCCACCTTGCTGCTCTCCTGTGCAATGACTTTGTGTTTAAGGTATTTCCCCTTCTTACCCACCAATTTTTCAGGCGAAAGTTCACCTCCTGGTCAGGTGTAGTGGCTGTGGCTTGTCCCCACCGAGTCCTGGCAGCAGCAACCCCCAGAAGACAGAGTCCCACACTGGAGTTACACACCCTCTCTGTTCCCACCGCGCTACCCCTGACATGGTGTCTTTTCCTGTAGAGAGTCTTGAGTCTTTTTAGGAAGTAGCTAGGGACAGGAATTAAAAATAAAGCAGAAATTTGTGTTCAGGCAGCCTGGCCCAGAGGCTAGGTTGAACACTCAGAAACCGCATTCTCTAGGTTTAAATTCCAGATTTGCCATTTGCAAACAGTGTGGCCTCATGTAAGTCAAGTCACCTCTTCAAGACTTAGTTTTGTCATCTGCCAAATGGGGGCAAAAAGGCTGACTTCTTCACAAAACTGTGGGGACAAGTAATGGATTGAAAGGTATAAAACGCAACACGGTGCTTTGCTCATGATAAATGCTAAATGTCTTCTTGCTGCTATTGTGATCATTGACCCTACGGAGTAAGAGAAGAGTATAAGAACTGGTTGTTGTCCTGAACAAATAAAGGTACAGCCTTCAGTCACACACAGATGTATATGACACACACAGTCAGGCAATGATTAAAGAGCATTACAGAGCAATGTGCTGGAAGGGAAAGCTATGGAAGCTCATGTGACTGTTTACAAGGATGTAAGCGCCAATAGCATACATACAGGAAACTTAGTTGCAAAACTGGAATGTGAGTGGGGCCCTAGATAAGAAAGAAAGTTTTATAGATGGACAGAGAAGAAAAGAGTGTTCTGGTACTAGGCATCTGGGAATCAGCATAGAACACGTAGGGGACCCAAGAAACGTGTCCAAAAGAACCAGATGGCTTGTACTGTGGACTCTATCATGACTAAGACACACGGTAGGTGCTTCAGATGCACATGTGGATGAAAGAAGAAAGATGTTTCTGGATGTGTGGGAGGAGATCAGATGATGGAAGGATTTGGGTATAAGATGAGATGCTTGAGCCCAAGTACAGCAAAAGGGAAAATAAGAAAACACATTATCAGAAGATTATTCGAAAGAGGCCATCATGAAAAACTGTAGAAAAAAGAACCTGGAAGTAGAGAGACCAGTTACGAGGCCATGCTGATAATGAGGATTCCAAGAGCTGAACCTCTGTTGGGATCGGGCAGTGGGAATAGCTAGAGGAAAGAGTATCGCTAGGACAGATGAAAATAGCTCTCTCCCAATCACTTTCTTTCCCTGTGTTCTGTCTCATTGCTTTTGAAACGCTTTCCACAATCTGCAGGTCCTTTGTTGATTTATGCATTTACTTGTTTATTGTCTACTTACTCCCCTAGAATGTAAGTAAGCTCTGGAGAACAGAGGATTTACTGCTCCTAGAACATGGCCTGCTGTGTAATTGTGTTGGAGGGAGACAGGGGAGGAAGCCCTTTTAAAGAAATGGGTTGTCAAAGGATTGCCCTGTGGGCCAACAGAAGCAGGGAAGTCAGGATGAGCAGATCTGAGAAGAAATGAAGACAATCCATGCATCTACACATCCTTTCAACCATAATGCTCGTTGAGTGCTTGTGTGGAAGCCATGCAGACCAGTTGTTAAGGCCCAGACTCTGACATTGTATGGCTTGCCTTTCAGTCCCAGGTTCCACCACTTTTTACTTGTGAAGGGACTTAGGGCAAGTTCTTCTCTGAGTCTGAATTTCCTCACCTCCACGATGGCTAAAAATAAAACCCATCTCACTCACAGTCTTGATGTGAAAATGTACTGAGATATATATGGTGAGCTCCTAGTACGGTGCTTAGTATTAACAAGGACCCCATAATAGTGGCTCTTGTTATGACTATGTGCCAGGTGCTGTGCCACTGTGTAAGGTGGCAGTGAGACGCAGTGATGGAAATATTCTAGAAGCTGTCAGATATATGGGCTTGATGTTTAAATGAGACATGAGAGCAAATTTGCTTTGATTTCATTCCCTGTTGACTTGGGTTGCTACTGCTGGCTATGTAACAGTGAAAGGAAGCTGTCTCCAAAGCTATTTCAGATCTATTTTCTGCAAGGGACTCCCCATAACAAAGGAAATTACTATCAAGAAATGAGAGCTGGTGTATAGTTCTTCCAGAAGGAATAATGAAATGAAGGAAACTGCTTTTCTTTCTTCTTTTATTTTTTTATAACTCAAAATAATGCTAGAAAATAGATGGTAAGATAATTTCAAAGTCAAGTGCTTATTGATGTTTTCTTATTTATAGAAATTGGAGTAGTTAAATTTCAGGTACTGTTACGCAGGTACTGTGCTATGAGTAGCTGTGCTAGACAGGAGGGAAAGCTATCTAACAAACCTCCTGATATCTGGTAGAATAACCAAAACAAAGAGCATTAATAGCAACCCAGGATACTTTTCTGCTATGAAGAAGCTTTTTAAAAGTATTTTTGATATGAGAGAATTAAAGGGAGTTTCACTGCCTGTAACATTGCTTATTCAATGTCTTACTAAGGGTTATTTCATTTTATTTTTTACTGATGGTTTATTTTTCAAAAGTAAACTTTAGTGAGCAGGGAACAGATTAAATGGAACAATAACAATGGGATGTTGAGATTGAAAAGAAAGTTGAGGATAATTTTAATCTTGTTGTTCTGCACATAATGAAACCCAGAGACTGAAAAGGATCTTCTCAGGGCCACACAGACTCTGGGTGGCAGAGCTTGGTCTAGAGCCCAGGTCTCCTGATTCCTAACCCAGGTCCCTTTCCCCTGCATCAAGTTGGTGGCTTATGGTAAAGGGGCAAATGTCCAATGAGGGGACACATTAAAATAGTAGGGCAAGTGACTGTCAAAATTCCATGATGATTTCTGTGATCTGCATTTGTCCAATCTAATCTTGTTCATCCAAGGCCCCATGTAGCTACTGACATATCCCGGGGACTCTGGACTCAATATGGACTGTGTATCTTGGCAAGTGGCACCACCGTCTACCCTCTTGGTCAAACAGGAACCTGAGCATCATATGAAATCCAGAAATCATCACTGATCTCTCTCTCTCTCTTCCCAGAACCAACTCTTCAGTGAATGTCATCGTCCTTCCCTCCACCGTACTCCTTGAATCCCTCTACCTCTCTCCATTTCCATTCCCTCCACCCCCAAGAAAGCCACCATCATTTCTCACCTGCAACACTGCCACAGCCCCTAACATGTCTCCCCTCCCGTCTCCTTGTCTCCCCCCACCTTCCTGCTCAATCTAGTCTTCACATGTGACGAAAACAATCACTCTAAAATCAAATCTGGTTATGTCATGGTCCTTTTTGTTATTCATCAATTGTTCCCATCACCTTCAAGGTGAAATCCAAGCTCCTGTCACTTGAAATACAAGTGCTGCAAAAACTAGCCGCTGATTATCTTCCCAGGCTCACCTGTTCCTTTATTATTTCACCTAAAGCCTCTTCTCCATGCAGAGTCTGTGCTCTAGCCATACTGAAGTTTGATTTTTTCAAATGTACCAAGCTCTCCACATCTGGGCTTTTGTATGTGCTGTTCTCTCTGCCTTGAACACTTCCCCCTTATAGATTTGCCTGGTTGATTTCTAATCATCCTTTAGTCTATGTAGATAGATATCATGGAGGTATTACCTCTTCCAAACAATCCCCCCTGACCAACCAGCCCCCCCACCTGTCTGGGGAGACTCCTCTACTCCAAGAGTAAGCTGAATGTCCCTGTTACAGCACTAATCACACCTGATTGTAACCATGTATCTTTTGTTCTCCTTCATTACCATTTTAACTCCATGTGGGATGGAAATCATGTCCAACTCCTACCTAGAATCTTCACTACCTATTGCATTTCCTGGCACATAACCATAAATAGCTGGTGAATGAATGAATTTATGAATAAAAGGAGCTGCCTTTCATTTTCTGAAATTCCTCATGGGATTAAGGGAGATCGAGTTGAGTGTGAGGATGGGTAAGGAGTGGTTCGGAAAGAAACATCGCAGGTTGGAGCTGGAGAGGAGGCAGTGAATCATTTGTTCCTCACCCTCTTGGAATTCTAATAAAGAACAGAGTTGGGGACAAAAGAGAATGAGATGCTGTGTTAAGCATTAACTTATAGTTTTATCAAGTGAGACTCTGAAATCAATGGAAGTCTCCAGTAGAGACTTCTACTACTCTAGTGATGCGTGTTTAGTTTGTGTATATTTAAATTTTTCTGTAATATTTAAAAACATTTTTAAAAAAACTACTCTTTTGCTTAGAATTCCAGGAAATTGAAGAGGCAATCATTTGGTCAAAGGGAAATGGTTTTTGTTTTGTTTTGTTTTGTTTTTTAAAATATAATTTATTGCCAAGTTGGCTAGCATATAGTGTATACAGCGTGCTCTTGGTTTTGGGGGTAGATTCTCATGATTCATCACTTACGTACAACACCCAGTTGTCATCCCAACAAGCGCCCTCCTCAATGCCCATCACAAGGGGAAATGGTTTTTTAGTCAGTAAATGGGTATTGGTGGATATGGGCATTAGAGGAGAGGAACATGTTTATCAGATGACTTGAGGTAGAAAGTGGTATCCTGAGTGCTTGAAGTTGAGGAACTTATATTGAGAGGACGAACTTAACACTAGCTTAAATTGTAATCATTTGTTGATAAGAAAGGAATGATAATCTTTGTTAGATGATTATTTTTAGAGTTTATCTGTGTGTATTTTGATAAAATTAAAGCAAAGTTAGTATATGGTGATATGTATTTTTAACCACGTGAGTTTGTTTTGTAACAATTGTTTTCAAACTTCTGAAAGTAAGGCAGGAACATTTTAAAATTTAATTTAATTTATTTATTTTTTTAGAGAGAGCAGGGAAGAGGGGCAGAGAGAGAGAGAATCTTTTTTTTTGAGAGAGAGAGAGAGCGTGCACGCATGCATGGGAGGGGCAGAGAGAGAGAGAGAGAGAGAGAGAGAGAGAGAGAGAAAGAGAGAGAATCCTAAGCAGACTTCATGCTGTCAGTGCAGAGCCTGAAGTGAGGTTTGATCTCACAAACTCGTGAGATCATGACCTGAGCCTAAATCAAGAGTTGGCCTCTTAACCGACTGAGCCACCCAGGTGCCCCAAGCCAGGAACATTTTTAAGTGGGTTATTGCTACATAAAAATCACATCATTGTCTCAGTTTCCCTCCAAATTTTACTAAGCTATTTTCTGAAGGCAAACCACGGTCTTAATAGTTTTTAAGCTGGTAAAGTGGGAGTTATTTGGACATTTGAATGTGTCATTGCATAAACAAGTTAATCAAATTATATATAAGGCTACAGGCTTGTACTCCAGATAGCTTCCGTGGTACCTTTTGAATGTTCTAGCTTTCATGAGTTTCCTTTTGCTGCATGTATAAAATTATTTACAACCAGCACAGTTTTCTTGAGTCCAGTGTCTCACCAGGCACTCACTCTCTACATGTTCCAGCCAAAACATCTCTGGGCAAATGAAGATTCTCTTTTAAGACAGGAAATGAAATCCAGCTCCAGTGGTTTCCCATGAAGCTAATATAGTATCTCCTGCCATTTTGGTGGGAGCCCAACTATATTTGACTCAAAGTTTGGTCTCTCATTCTGGTGATTTTCCTCATTTTTCATAATTTACCTACTGCTGTCAAGAACAATCATTGTCTTCTCCAAAAGACTAGTAAATACTCTTCTAAGCCAATGGATTTATAAGAGGTGCAATCCAATGATTCAACTCATTTGAATCATTTGGGCAGATTTATCAAATGCTTCATAAATACAAGACATAGTAGAAGATGTTTTCAGGGATGCAAAGAGAACAGTCCTTGACCTGAAGGAATTTGAAGTCAAATTATGGGCATACAGGAAAAATATACAGAAAATGATTTCTCCCTGGTCCTGAGGGGATATAGTCTATCCCTTATATAAATCCCTTATACTAAACTCTTGTTGAAGGAACATGTGATTATACCCAAAACCAACTGTGAGATGGTTTCTTTAGAATAATTAGAAATGAGTGTTTTTGCTACCATCCATTAGGAAAAGATACTGCTATAGATAGACATTTTCTTAAATAACTTGTTCCAAAGAAAGCAAGGTTGCTGTGTCAACTTCACACATCTATTTGCTTTAGAAATTGGTACATTCTGGACTAGCTAATTAGGCCACTGGAGTGTAGCCAATCCAGGATTCTGGAGGAAAAGTATATAAGTATGGGAGCACTTTAACTTGGGGTTGTTACATAAAGCCTCAAATGGACAGAAGAAGTTGAAGTTGCTGCTCTGTCTCAGGAAGAGTAAAATATGTATTTATGTATGTATGTATGTATGTATGTATGTATGTATGTATTTATTTCTGCTGGGGGAGGTCATTGGAGTCTTTACTAAATTCACCCAGCAAGTCTTAAGGAATAGCTGCCAAAGCCTGTCCTTGTGAACACTGAAATGACTCTGATGAGAAAAGCTACCCTCCGAAATCGGATGGCCTTGGACATGACTACTGCCTGGCAAGGAGGTAGGTACCTGTACTTTTATAAAAAAAAGAATGTGTGTTCATATCCAATGAATAAGCTAAGGTATCATCTTAATTAAATCACAACAAGGACACAAGTGGATGCCCTGAGTGATCTGACCCTTGGCCTAGGGGACTTAATAAATTAGTGGTTCAGATTATGCGGGTCATGGTGGAAAAAAATTGTTACTCCCTTTGGGAGTTATTATGTTATTCTGTGTTGTCTCTTACATGTACCTGTATTGTTGCTGTGGCATCTGCCCCTAATACAGCCAGATAGCCACAGAACGAGCCACCTCTATGCTAATGAAACCCCTCGCTGACTGCTCAGGATGCACAGTGGAGGAGGGATGTGTGTGTAAGACTGTAGGAGCTGGTTGAGGGCTGGAGTTGTAGAGGAGGCCATGGAGAAGAGGTGACGGTCCATTGACCTGAAAGCAGAAGCCGGAGATTGGAGGCTCCTCACTCCTTCCCTTGTCCTTGGAAAGTTCTGTCCACCGTTCCTGGATTGGGAGCCGTTTCCAAGGACACAGCCTTGAGAGAGCAATGTGTTGCTGGGACCATCTGGACAGTATGTATAACTGAACCCAGTGACTTAAGGCCTCTGTATAAACTTGGAAGATTCTGGAAGGTGGGTGTGAAGACAAGCCTCAAAAGTCAGTTCCCTGGCTTATTCAAATTGCCACCTACCAATCCAGAGTGGCCTCCTTCTTGCTCACCTCTTTCCGGCACCAGTTTTTGAACCAACAAGCAAAACACAAGTTGAATTTTAGTATTTATTTTAGCTTCTTTTCATCTTGTTTTGTTTAAGATTTATCTTCTTTGGAATAACATGCTACCTCTAAGAACTTAATAAGGTGGGGGCTACAGCCCAGTTGACTTCCAACTAAGCTATTTAGAAAAGAAAGCAAATAGTAAAAGAGTTATATATCTAAATCTAAAGGTAATTATAAACCTAATCTACCTTAATATACCTCTGTATACATAAATTGCATATCCATGTATTCATATATGATATAAAGCTCATAACCACGGATATTTTTTCAACCATAGATTGCCCTTTGTATGCAGATTTCCAATGAGATACAAACATTTTTTGGAAAAACACATGCACTTTAGATTCTTAATTTTTAAATATAACGGTGATATGTGAAATATGGAAGAAAGCAAAACTCTTCCACTGGCTATTTAAGGTTGGCAATAACATCCAAGAATGGTAGTGTGGAAGGCTGATTTATTGCTATGGCCTCATCGCGGCAAAGTACAATCCCCCACCTTTGGACTTTGGATTTGATGATGTCAGTTGTTTTAACCAAAGGGGTGTTAGTACACATGACACAAGCACAGGCTTTGGATGTGCTTGTGTGATGGGTTAGCCTTTTTGCATTTTGGTGATCCTCAGGGGAGGACCGTATCTCATGATGTAGCCACTGCGGCTGTAGCCTGAGTCCTAAAATGAGTCTTAAGAAGCTGACCATAGACCCTGGCAACTGCTGATCCGAGGAGGAGGAAGAGACACATGGAATAGATCTGAACTTAACCTGCAGCCTGGGGCCCATCGTCCAAGCTACAGGCAGCCAACCCTACCACTGCTGAGTGTGAGAATATGCTTGTGTTTCAAGTTCATGAGTTTCAGGGTGGTTTGTGGTTCAGCATTCTCATGTCAGTAACGGACTACACAGATGATTTCCAGAGATGTGTTTCTAACTCCACATAGACATAGATGACTATGAAAATTTCTACAAAATGCCATTCCTCTCCATTCGTGTCTTCAACAGTATTTTGCGATGCGACTTGGCTATTTAGTGGGTTTTAGCTACAAATGCCTTTTCTCTGTTTTGGAAGGACTGAATCAGTTAAAAACTAGAATCCTGTTCTGAGTGACTTCTAGATGTAATAGGTACTACTTTCTGTCTTCAAAAAGTATAAGTGCTGACCACAAATTGTGCAGTTGGAATTCGGGAATCTGATAACGTGTAGGCATTCTGAGATGTCATAGAAAGTGAATTCTGTGCGCAGCTCGAAGTTGTCAGAAACGCTCTGCTGCCTTTGTTTCTCTTAAGTTTGAGCAAACTTTTCACTCCTAAGCTTTTTAATTTTCCGAGGAGGAAAAAAAAAAAATCCTATCAAAAGAATGCAAGTGTGAGGAGCAGTTAGTTCCAAACTGCCTGCTGCTTTTCAGCTAGGATTGTGTGCAGTTTATGTCAAAACACTTCAGCAAAGAAATACAAATACAGACTAATGTTTGACTTCTTTTGTTGTGTTGAACTGGAGCCAGCAAAAGTATTTATATATAAATCCACTTGTGAAATGCATAACCCTCTCAATGTGACTTATATGTTTAAGGCTTAAAGAGAATTCAGGTTGATTGACAGAAGCTATTGCTCTGACAATGTCAAAATGTTTGACTCCGCTTCTGCGGAAACTTTTAAATTCATCCTTTTCGTGGAGGGATGTTTACCTTCTAACTAAGCGCGACTGCTTTAGCAGGCAACATTTTTTCCTGCCCTACTGTGTGTATTGTAAAGCATAAGCCTCAATGCACCTATCCTCCTTCTTCTCCTTAGAAACTTGAGGGAAACGAATCCCCTCAAGCCCCAAGCGTATCCCGAAAATAGCTACTTAGACATTGCCTGAGGGCAAAATAGATGGCTTTGCTGTTTTAAACACTTGAACAGAATGTAGGTATAAAAGAGAGCCCTGTCATATGGATTCAGATTTTTTCCTCCCCTCGCTAACGGGAAGATGCTACAAAACCCTGTTTTCTTCTCCTTAATTCTGTGAGGAATCAAGGCCTGCTTTCTGGATCTATGATTTAGATGAGCTTCTGAGGAGGGAACTAAGGGATCATGGGCACATCAAGTGCCCGAGACACTGGCGGGGTGCCGTGTCTCCGTTTTTCAAAGGCTGCATCCTTCTATTTTGTTGAACTGTAGTACCTTGTTTAAATTTTTATTGCATTCCCACATAGTGTTATGCATAAGTATATAAGAAATGCCACAACGGATTAGGCCAATGGTCCATCTTGCCTGCCTCTGAGGGACGTTTTGTGGGGAGCTAAGGTTGTCTTTCTTGACGTTACTCTGAAAACATTAAGGATCGACTGTACACGTTCCTCATGCCCTTTAATATTCTATTACAGAACCAGCATCTGAGAATTTTCCTAAACCTTTTAAAACTTATTTATAGTTTCGCCCTTTGTTATTCTTTTGGGACAAAAAGATCACTGCATGATTTGTACTTAAAAAAATCGCCCCCTTCAAGTTTCAAGAGTTGGTTCCTGAAGGCTTATCGTTTTGAGATACGATGTGTCAGTCCCTGTTTAAAAAACTCGTATCTTCACAATTTCCTAGAATTTGGTTATGTGCCAGGCTGCTTCTGAAGTGGTTCCCAATGATCCCCACATCCCAGTATGCGTGCCTTTGTGCACATCCCTTGCTTTCTGCCTGGGCTGGACCTAGTAAGTGGCTTCCCATGAATAGAATATGGCAAATGTGACAAAATAGAGATTTCAAGATTAGGTTATGATAGACTGGGACTTCCATCTTGCTCATACTCTTTCTGACTCCTTTCCTGTGCCTTCTCTGAAGAAGGAAACGGCCACGTTGTGTGCTGCCCAGGCAAGGACTGGAGGGCAGCCTCTGTCCAACAGTCAGCAAGGAACTGAGGACCTGAGTTCAACAGTACGCGAGGAACTTGATCCTGCCCCAATCATGCAGTGGCCTTGGAAGTTGTTTCTTCCCTCACTGAGCCTTCAGATGAGGTAGCCGATCCAGCAACACCTTGGCTGCAGCCTTGTAGGACACCCTCAAGAGAAGCTGGGGATCACTGGGGACCATTTTATTTTATTAAAAAAATTTTTTAATGTTTATTCATTCTGAGAGAGAGAGAGAGAGAGAGAGAGAAAGCATAAGTGGGGGAGGAGCAGAGAGAGAGGGAGACACAGAATCCAAAGCAGGCTCGAACTCACAAACTGTGAGATCATGACCTGAGCTGAAGTCAGCCTACCACATAACTAAACAGGGTCCGTGTAAGTCCTTGTTTCAATTCGTTTTGATTACATTTTTTGACATAGTCCTGGTAGAAGATCCTAATAGTTTGCCACATTGGTCCTGCGAAAATATTTTTATCTTGGCAGTTCTAAGATGCATGCATTTATATGACTTAAAAAAATGTAAGCATGATTCTAGAAAATTTTGATACGGTGGGTGTATCACTCAGTTCTGTGTAACGGACCATCTTAAAATGTAGTGGCTTAAAACGATAATTATTTATCTAGCTCCTGACTCTGTGGGTTGGCAGTTTAGATTGGGCTCAGCTGGACTCCTTCTGTATCTGCCATCAACTGCAGGTCATGTAGCAGGCTTTGCTGATCTTGGATAGACTTTGTCACATCTCTGAGGCCTCAGCTGGGATTAGCCAACTGCCTCAGTTGTGTTCCGTGCGATGATGATCCAGCAGGCTACCCCAGGCTTATTCACATGGCAGTCCCAAGAAAATAAACAGAAGCAAGGCCTCTTGAGTCCCAGGCTTACAACAGAAACATCTGTCCCTCCTGCATTCTATTGGCCAAAGTCAGTCACGAGGCCAGTCCAGACTCATGGGGTGGGAAACACATTCTCCTCCTGCTGGGAGGAAATGGAAAGGCAGTTGCAAAGAGCATGAATACAGACGGAATGAATAGTCGTGGTCATTTGTGCAGTCCACCCCGGTGGGCGTGATTTAACGTAGAGTCTCCTCCTTCTACAACACACAATGTTGTTACGCTAAGTGGTACCAGTCATTACCAGTGTTACGCTACCAATGTTGGCTTCTCATTCCGGTTTTGCAGCTGTCTGGGTGACGTTGTGCCAGTTTACTTATCTGTACAGTGAGGCTGTTAAGAGGTCCTAACTCATAGGGCTACTGTGAAGGTTTAATGAATTAATGCACATAATGGTCTTGGGCCTCAAAAAGTGCTCAAAAACTGTTAGCTATTATTATCAAGATGACCTTGCTTTGTAACAACTATTTGCTTTCATGTTTATTTCTCTGCTAGACCTAGACTCATTGAGGGGGGACCTTGGTGCATTTAGACTTCCTTCAAAAATGACTGAGCATGAGCTATATGCCAGGAGCTAGCAGCTGGGGAATAGCTGATCCCCAGGGGCACATAAACCGGCAACTATGTTATTTTTAGCAGCATGGATGTTCCGTGTCTGTGTCTTACTTCCCTAAGCTCCTATCTTGGTCTTTTCCTCGTTGTTGTTTACTTATTTAAGACTTGTTGCTGTTGTTGTTACTGTTTAAATCTTTGGAATATTTTCTACCATGTTTGGTGATCTCAATTATCATCCCTGGTTATCCTGCGCTTAACTTTTGTTACTCTAGGCTTCACTAGCTCTAGTAGACGAGTAAGCCTTTGCCTTTCCTTTCTATATTTTCCAAGGACTTTGTTTAATTCTTTTTGTTTCTGAGTGTGTGGTGGAAACTGAATACGTTTAGAGGGAGCTTAAGATCCTTTAGCCAAATGGGAGAGCCATTTATGTGTTTGTTCCCCTGGCAAATGGGGGTGGTGAGTACCCAGAGTTGTTGGATGGATTATGTCAGTGATTTTCCGCAGGGAGCAGAGCCACTCAGGGCTTTGTTTTTCTCATTTGCCAATAGGGAATAATACTCTCCACCCCCAGGTGCCTAGAGAGTCTGCGTGAAAAGAGAATTACAGAATGGAAACAAAAGAATGTAAGCAATGTTTTCATAGTATCTATAATGGTAGTGATGTCACATTTATTAAGGAGCAAGAGGCACTAGACCATTGGAGGTTAGAAACTGGCGAAGACCCAATCAATTCTAGGCACTGAAAGGAACTTGTATTGTTCTAAAGATTTTTGAAAAGTAAGGATCAAATTTTACTTAATAGAATGACTCCATTCCTTTTTCATCTTTCCGAAGTTTTTTTTTTTTTTTGTACTTCTTGAATCTAAATCAAGGCTGAGCACAAAAGCTTCTGTATGATGCAAAATCACTGTTGTAGTAACTATAAAATGTTGCATGTACTTTATTTCCGTAAGTACAATGTGTTCTGCTTCACTTTTATTTTACTCTATTAGGTATGCAGCCTATTTGCCAGGGTGAGTTATCTCCTCTTAGAGTTTGGTTATATACCTAGTCTATTTTGTAAACAGAATTTCCATTAAAAATGAATTACTTTTCCTTAGAGCTTATTGATGGGGCTGACACATCGCTAAATTTCTCTTCTGAGCCAAGATTTGTCACCTTGATCAAAAGTTGGCAAATGCGGTTTGTGATCATTCAAAAGGTACAAGGGGGGGGGGGGCGTATGTGTGCCCTGCAAAACATTTTTTTAGTGGCACACTTGCCCTTGATTTTTGTCTTTAAAGCAATTAACCCAGCAGGAACAAAGAAATAGCAACTCGCACTATGATTCCTCATATAGTCTTGGCATTCAGCAGAAACACTTTTCTTCATTTAGAAAGAAGTGTTCTTCTGACAGACAGTCTGGAACAAAGTGTGCGTACACATACAATGAGTCAAGAGTTGGATTGCAAAAACATGAGACCCCAAACAGTAAGCTAAAAATGCGATAGCGGATGCTTGGCAGAGAGATTATATTGTAAGCCTTCTGAAACCCAGCCCGTGACACAATCCGGCATCGCTGCCGTTAGCGATCCTTCCCCGATATCTCCGGAAAAGGAGGGAAGAGAAAAGCATTGGTTTGATGAGATCATCTGTCTACTTCTTTCAATATTACCAATAAAAAGTTGTTAAAAAGGTCCCCCCCCCCCCGCCGATTACAAAAGTCATACATTCTCATAGTAAAAAAAGAAAAATCAGAAAATTAGTTGTGAGAATAGAACCGGGAAGAATTTAGGATGATGTCCCTTCCAACCATGGTTGGTTGTTTTTATTTCTAAGTTTGGACGCAAATTGTGGTTCAAAGTATTTAATTATTTGAGGCTTCTAAGGTTCATCAATGGGGGTGGGGGTAAGATAAGGTAATTTCTGTGACCTCTGAGAAAACAAAGGAATCTCTTGGTTGAGTATTTGCCCCATTGTTCTGTACTAATTAGCATTTACAATATCCTAAGCTTCATTTTTCATGGCAATTCCCACACAAACATGCCTCCCCTAAGTTTCTCAAGATGAAATAACATTAGGGAGAGAAGCTATATGGAATAGGTATAGAAAAAAGCAAATGTTCTGAGATGAGATTGGAAGGTTTGTTTTCCTAGAAACAAGGGAGGTTGAGATCAGTAAGGCTTGGGCCGTACAGTTTGATTTGTGGGAGAAAAGAAAACTTTTTTTTTTTATGTTGAAAATCAGTAAATGATGAGTAGTTTTCTGGAACAGAATAAAGCCGTGCTAAGTTGCAAGCAGGTCTATAAAATAAAGAGCCTCATGGGAAACAAGGAAAGAAAACCATCTTCATAACGGTGCTCCTCATAAAAAGAGAAGCGAGTAAACAATAACGATTATTCGCTGATGGGTGAGAGATGATAATGGCTGAATCCACCATTAGGTGCTCAGCTAGAGAGCACCCTGGGCCAGGAGAAATGCAAGCCACAGATAAGCGGGGGGAGTGGTGATAATTAGCAGGAAAGACACTCAGCACAGCTCACAGGCTGCCTGTCATCACCCCCAAAGGGTGAGGGCTTGGAAGGGGCAAAGCCAGAGACATCCCCACTTAACAGGCGTAGGAACTGAAGGTGCTAGAAATAAGCATTCACTTTCTGCTTGGGCCCCTCTCAGGCCTCCGGAGAAACTGGTTTTATATCTGCATCTGCACACATTTTTTTCTGTGTATTACAAAGTTCCGCAAAGTGTTTTGATCCCTGCTGGCTGTGTCAGCATCAATAAAGGGTTTGTTCATAGAGCAGCAGTACCGATGGTAGTAATAGTAACAGCATTAAGTGATAGCTGACACTAGAGAGAAATCACTCTGTGCCAGACATTCTTATGTTTAACACAGATTACTTAATTTAATCCTAACGCATGCTGTGAGGTAGGTACTATTGTTTCCTTTTATTGATGGGGGCACTGAAGCTTTGAAGAGGTCCCCTGACTTCCCAATGGTGTTGGAAATGTCATTGGAAGTAGGTGGCAAAGCCATGGATGTGAAGCTCAGCTGCTTGATTCCAGACCCTGCATTGCACTGCTTACCTGGGAAATAAACAATAAATGTTTCCTGTGTGTTTCCTACACTCCCGTGTGGTACTAAGCATTCCATGTGTATCATATCATTTACTGATACAAAGCTGATGAGGCAGGGACGAAAACCATGCGCATGCTGCAGATGACGGATGTTGGCTTCTATAGTGTCAGTAACTCACCCATGTCAGGTGAGCAAGTCAGGGTACCTCTCTGCTTGACTGAGGTCGGATGAAACCCCAAATCAGCACCCTGAATCCTTGTTCTTTATTGCCCATCGTATATTCGTTCTACTCATATGTTGAAGAGTCTTTTGAAAGGATACACTTTTCCTTTCTGTTTATTTTTCTTTTTAAAAATCCATGACTGTCTCTTAAAATCTATTTTCTCTTTAAAAATGCTACCTTTTTTTTTTTTTTTTTGGCTGCCAAAGGAAAGACCTCATTGGGTGATACGCTTATTAAAAACCCTCACTCTTGAGGAGATGGGAACCCCTCAATGCTCTCACGCCTCCCTTGTGAGCACAAACTGAAAGCATACTAAATTTTGCTATTTGGTACTCGACAGTGACCACCACTTAATGCTTTTGAGGCATGTTAGAACCCCCGCAGTGCCTCTAAATTGTGCAGGAGTACTCCTTGGGGAGAAATGTCTTTCTGACCCCAGCTTGCAATCAATTAACACCATGAAGCATGGGAATTTATAGCCCTTACTTTTTATTTTCTCAGCGAGGGAGAATCTGGAAGACACCAAGGCTATAATGGAGTAAAGGAATGCAATCTGATCTGTTGCTCCCCGGATCTCTCCTTGACCTGTACTGTAAGGTCATCAACGAGGGACACTGTTTTAGCCATCCCCCAAGTGAATGTAGTGTGACTTTGTTGTTGTTGTTGTTGTGTGTTGTTTTTTTTTTAAAACAAACTTCCAGTGTCTAACTTTTTAATTCTTGCCATAACACCAGCTGGCTCGTAATTAACCGCTGGCATCATCAATATCTCGTCAAAGTTAATGAGTTTTTAACATAATTTTTAACTGCTCTGAAGAGGTTACAGAATTAAAAGAACAAGAATAATGTATATATTTATTCACAGACAAACAGAGAGATGAAAGATAAAGATCCAGCTCTCAGACCACTGGGCAAGGAATTTGAGACAACTACCTGAGCCTTCCTGGTCAATCCAGTGGTCAGAGTTGAAGGGATTTACAGGCCTGGGTGGTCTCACAGATCACTTGTGCCCTCTAAGAACTAACATTTTCCTTTCTTTGGAAATTGCTTAGGTAGAACAACAATTCAGATACAAAGCAACACATGTTTAGGATATTGATATATTTTCTTTCTTTTTCTTTGGCCCTCAGACTCAGAGAATTCACTTAATCACATTTCCTGGCGTGCGATTATTGTTGGTAGAGCAAGTTCCTTCTCTTTCCTTCCTTCCTTATTACCCCCTGCCCTCCTCTCTACTGCCTTTCCCTCCCTCCCTTCCTTCCTTTTTATCTCCGTTTCCCCCCTCTGTCTCCCTCACCCACAGTCAACCATTTTTGAATGATTTCATGGGTATCCTTTTATTTATATATGTTGTTACACAGTGTGTGTTATTGTTGAACATGGGTTTTTAATTTACGTGAATGTTATTGTGTTATGTAGATCTCATTCTCTTTCTCTTTTTATATTCAACACTGGTTTTAATCTTTCTTTGTGCTTTTGTGTATATCTGCCTGTTGATTTTAGCTGTTGCATAATATTCAGCATTGAACTTATGCATCTTCTGATGTGGAATACCAGGATTGCTTTCAATTTCCCACCACCAGAAGCAATGCTATCAAGGGTATTATCATACATACCCTCATTGACTTGTGTGGGAATGTCTCTGAAACACTTCCAGGAGCTAGAATGCTGGGTCATAGGGTAAGACTACACTTAATTTGATTACACAGCTATATGGCCCTCTGATATGTACACACATTCTGTATGAGCTCTGTATGAGAATTCCTTGAGCCACACATTGTCAGCTTTCAGCATTATCTTGCTATCTAATTTTTACCAATCTTATGATAGAAAATGACATCTCATAGTTATAATTTGCCCTTCTGGAATTATTAGTTTGATCTCTTTTCATGTGTTTATCAGGCTGTGTGTTTTCTTTTTAAGTAGTTGCCTTTTATAACTTTGGCCCATTTTTTTCTATTGAGATTTGTGAAATTTTCTTGTTGATTGGTAAGAGTTTTAACTTCAACATGTACAATAAATTTACAATGAGCAATATCCTTAATTAGCAATATTGGTTCAGAATTTCTTCTTTTATCAGAATTGTTTTTCCTCAAGAAATTGTTTCCAATGGAGAAGCGAGGAAAGAATCATAAAAAACTCAAAATTACCTTTTAGTGCAGCGAGTAGTGGTTCCTAAACATGGTAGCCCATCAGAATCATCTGAGAACTATCAAAAATTCACATTCGATTCTTTCCCTCCTCCTCTTCTCCCCGACGCCTCCTCCTTGTGTTCTACATGTTAGTTTCTTGACAGTTTTAGACATGGCAACTATTTTCTTTCAGAATGTCGTGTGTCTAATTGACTTTCTCCATAATTTCCTTCATCACACTGATACTCTCAATTTTGATGGGATTAAATTAATTAATTTTGTCTTGATAGTTTATGCTTTTGGGATTTTGTTTCAGAGGTCCTTCATCACCATTAGATCCTAAAGATATTCTTTGACATTGTTAAATCTACTGCTCCTACCTTTACTGTGTGGGACTTTAATCCACTCGGTGTCTACCTTGGATGTAGCGTAGGTAGGGATCCTGTAGTAGTTTTCTGTGTATAATGAACCAATTTCCCAACTTCATCTATTATATAAGCTATCTTTTCCCCTATGGATTTGGCTTGTACCAATACATTTCCATTTATATGTGGGTCTAACTCTGACCTGTTTTCTTTTTTTTAAAAATGTCTTCAAATGTTTATTTTATTTTTGAGAGAGAGAGACAGAGACAGAGTGTGAGCTAGGAAGGGGCAGAGAGAGAGGGAGACACAGAATCTGAAGCAGGCTCCAGGCTCTGAGCTGTCAGCACAGAGCCCAATGTGGGGCTTGAACTCACAAACTGTGAGATGTGACCTGAGTCAAAGCTGGACACTTGACCAACTCAGCCACCCAGGCACCCCTTTCTGTTTTCTTCCCTAGGCCTATTTGTTCTTACAGCAGTACAATATTACTTTCAATTACTGTGCTTTTATTATATATCTTTTTTTTTTTTAACGTTGATTTATTTTTTTGAGACCGAGAGAGACAGAGCATGAACGGGGGAGGGACAGAGAGAGAGGGAGACACAGAATCGGAAGCAGGCTCCAGGCTCTGAGCCATCAGCCCAGAGCCCGACGCGGGGCTCGAACTCACGGACCACGAGATCATGACCTGAGCTGAAGTCGGACGCTTTATATATCTTATATTTGGTAGGAATAGTTCCCTCCTCATATTTTCTCTTCAACTGCAAAGTTGACTTAGCTATTCATGGGCATTTTAATATAAATTGTGAATACTAATTGGAATTACATTTGGGGAAAATTGATATCTTTAGAAGTAAATCATATCTGAGAGTATGAACTTATTTTTTTAATTTGATCTTTTAGGAAGTTTAATACATAATATATTTGCATCCATAAGGGTCTCATGTATTAATTTTTATTTTTTAAATGTTTATTTATTTTTGAGAGGGAAAGAGAACAAGTGGGGGAAGGGCAGAGAGATAGGGGACAGAGCATCCCAAGTGGGCTCCGTGCTGACAGCAGAGAACCTGATGCCTGGCTTGAACCCACGAACTGTGAGAACATGACCTGAACCGAAGTCGGACACTTAACCGACTGAGCCATCCAGGCACCCTCATGTATTAATTTTTAACCGAATTTCTGACTTTTGTCTTTTCTGTGAACTGTGAGTGCTTTTTTCAACAGTGCAAGGTCAATCCATTGGAATGAGGACATGCCATGTGGTCCCGTTTGACTGAGTTACTCCAGAAAACAGTTTCCAGTCTGGTATTGAACCAGTCTGTAATAGCGTAGCCTGGATGTTCGTTAAGAATAAAAATGACTAACACCTCAGAGATTTTGATTTGGTTATTTCAAGTCAATTTAGGGATGTGAATTTTTAATAGTTCTCAGATGATTCTGATGGGCTACCATGTTTAGGAACCACTGCTCACTGTACTAAAAGGTAATTTTGGGTTTTTTTATGATTCTTTCTTCTCCTCCTCCATTGGAAACAATTTCTTGAGGAAAAAATAATTCTGATAAAAGAAGAAATTCTGAACCAATATTGCTAATTAAGGATATCGCTCAGTGTAAATTTGTTGTACATGTTTTTATTTAAAGGATTAAAGAATTAAAATGCCTTAGGTCAAAGGTATGCAAGATACCCTCTGAATATCATCTGAAAGCAAATTTATTAAAGTAATTCAGGGCAACTCCGTAAGATGCAATTTATTCTTTTTTTTCCAAGCCCAATAAATGAGATATGGCTTCTAGATGGCTAGCAAATTGAAGCCTCTATCAGTTACGAGGTGAAAATTCTTTGCTCTCAACCAGAATAGTGCAATGCATGACATTTTAAACTCTAGTTGGATGAAGTTTGCCGAAAGGAATTTCATCAGTGACAAATCATCAATGAGACTTGTATCTTTCTGGAGCAAATGGGCAGCAGGGAAAGATGGATGGTCATGTGGAAGTGTATAATTATCTATTCTAGCTATCCTAAAACTTTAATAAATAAGCCCTTAAATATCATTCAGAGAAAAGATGATCGATTGCTTGGCCACTTGTTCACCTGACCTATCATATTTCAAAGGGGCATATTAAAGACTTTGTTGATGCAACAAAATTGTATTTCATGATGGAATTTAAGGCAGTCTTCAAGGGACTGAAAGAGTAAACTGAGCATTTAAGTCTCATGTCATGATGGATGGTGGTTATGCCAAGATGTATTCTAGTTGTTCTAAATGTGCTTATGAATTTGCCTTCAAATGCCATTGGAGGAGTGTTTGTCTCATGTACACAATTTAAGCTCTGAAAGTTAAAAAATGAGATGAGGACTTTATGAACACCCTTTATTCATTGGAAGTCTAGAATGTGATCAGTCCTCTCATGGTTACGTCATTGTGATGGCTTCATTTGCATTGCTTTAACACAAAACTTTCTTTACAGTTGTATGACCTCCTCATATTTATTCGTCAGCCTGGTGACATCCTTGTGTGTGAATGAACTTCATAGTTGATTAGCTTCATGGAAATAGAAAGTGTTCACAGAGGAAAATGTCAAACTAAGCTTTTGGTAGGAACTTTTAAGACAAAACGTGGCAGGCTGCTAATTCTAGTAGAAAGATCAAGCATCTTTTCAAGAACCTTCACAAGACCCTTTGTTTAGCTCCTCCCTGTCTGAGGAAATCATGCAGGATGATATATAAATCAGCCATATCTGAGGCTTCTGTAGTGTTTATTGATTACAAATTTTGAGCCACTTGTGACTATCAGCAATACCTGATATTTCTCTAATGTTTATGAACTACAAAGCATGTGTTAAAAAATGATTTTCACATTTCAATCTCCTTATAACTCTGTGAAGCACGTTATTATGAATCCCACTTTACAGATGGGAAAACTTGGCCAAGAAAACAATGAATATATCTTTAACTCAGATTTACTGACTCCAAATTTCCCTGATGCCATTAGCCTGACTGATAAAATAGTTTCCTTTCATGGATACTTCTGTATTTCTCATTTAGGAGTTGAAAGCAAGGGTTGGTTGGCAAACTTTCTGTAAAGGGCTAGAAAGTAAATATTATAGGCTTTGTGGGCCACAAAGCCAACAGCCTTGTTGCAACCACCCACTTCTGCCATTATAGTGTGAAAGCAGCTATAGTCGATTTTTTTAAAGCTTATTTATTTACTTTTGAGAGAGACAGAGTGTGTGTGTGTGTGTGTGTGTGTGTGTGTGTGTGTGTGTGAGAGAGAGAGAGAGAGAGAGAGAGAGAGAGAGAGAAAGAGAGAGTGGGGGAGGGTCAGAAAGAGAGAGAGAGAGAATCCCAGGTAAGCTCTGTGCTCAGCCCAGAGCCTGATGTGGGGCTTGATCCCATGATTGTGAAATCATGACCTGAGCTTCTATCAAAAATAGGACACTTAACCGACTGAGCCACCCAGGAACCCCCAAAGCAGCCATAATTGATTCTTAAGATGAATGGGTGTGTCCATGTGGTGATATAACTTTATTTGCAAAACCAGGCTGGCCAGATTTAGCCCATGGCTGTAATTTGCTGGCACCTGGTATAAAGTAACGAATCTTACAAACAGAGAGAGAAATAACGTATGTAACCCAGGCATGGTTTGGTATTCCAGTTCCTCACACACACCTCACTTGTGCTTCCATATTTATTTCATGGAATGATTATATTGCACACCATGTCACGAATGGCCCTGTCACGTTGAAACATTTCTTCTTTTCCCCACAGCAGCTGTTCCACCTTTCTCGGGCTCCCCTGTCTCTTCTTGCTGCAGACCTTTCTTTCTGGAGTCTGTCTTGTCCCCTTCTGCTGTTCAAGCTCCTCCACCTTCTTACACCTTCCTGTGGGTCTTTCTGATTCTTTTCTTGCTGTGATTGAGCTATCAGCTTCCTCATTTGCATCCCCACCCACCATCTTCTCTCAGCACAGAGAGGGGATCTAGGAATTTACTCTCCTTTTTCAGGTAGAAAGGGTGCTTATTAACATCCATGTTTTCCCTGCTAAATATATGTAAAGTTCTCACGCTAGTGCTTGGCACATACTAAATGTTCAGAAAATAACAATCATTTTTGCCTTAAGTACCTGAGGTTTGGAGGCTGTAAAGTACTGGGCAAATGCAAGCCATTGGCTACGAGTATGGCAGTCAGGACTACACAAACCTTTACACAACTCCGAGAGCTCAGAAGCCCTGGGTTTAGGACTTACTGAGGTGATGGCTTTCATGGTCACTCTGAGGGTTCTGAGAACAATCTACATTTCTAGACTATGCTAGTTTCCCCATGGAAAAGATTCGCTTGTTTTGTGTCCATTCAAACACAAAAGCAGTTTTTGCTTAAAGACTTTGTGACTCGAAGACAAAAAATCTTCAACTTGACAGCAGAGGGTATTCGACTGGACCTGCTTCATGAAGCTACAGGTTTGCCTTCACAACCAATAAAGAGTGTCAAACATGCTTTCAGCCAGACAGTCATTTTGCAGAACAAGACTTGGTGGGTAGCACTGAAAAATCCTGCTGTTAAAGTTTCATCCTAATTTTTTATAGAGCCGTCTTATATAACATTATCATAATATTGTAAAGCAAATTGTCATGTGCAATGAATACCACAATGTAAGTCGCTTTTGCACATTTTTTTAATCATTTCAAAGCATTCCCCCACGCTTGCACTCATTCTCTTGAAAAAACATTTTCCAACTGCTTGGTACACACCAGGTGTCAAGTAGGAAGACCCAGTTTATGGCCAGGGGGGCCTGGGTGGCTCAGTTGGTTGAGCATCTGACTCTTGATTTCAACTCAAGTCATGATCTCACCGTTCATGGGATCAAACCCTGTGTTGGGCTCCACACGAACAGTGCAGAGCTTGCTTGGGGATTCTCTCTCTCCTTCTCTCTTCTCCTCCCCCACTGTCACGTGCCTGTGTGAGTATGCTCTCTCTCTCTCAAAATAAATCAACATAAAAAAAAAAAAAAAAAAAAGAAGTGCAGGCCAGTGGGAGAAGCATTCGTGTTGTAAAACAGTCTTTAACGGAGATACCCAAAAGAGGACCCTATAAGATAGAGTATTCCTGCTACTGGGAGGGGGTGCTGGATATTCAAGGAAGGCTTCAGTGTTTCCAAACAATGTTGAGGTGCTTTCCAGAGCCGGAACATACTATGGTGAAAACTGAGTAGTGAGGAAACTGGGACTAAGGAAACTAGAGTAAGAAAAGTCCATTGAACTAAATGGAAGGTTAGTGAACAAACTACATGTCATAAATTATGCACTTATTAGAGATAAACTATAAATTTGGCTCTGAACTTCCTACCAGTCAAAGCAAAAAGGAAACTATGATCCTTTCCATGGTCAGAGTATTTGTAAAACAAAACAGATGAACTGTGCCAAATGAACGCCCAAGAGAAATATATTTTGTGCGTTCTCCTAATTGAAACCTAGTCCTCATTGTCCCTACATAAACCAAATAAATCTCAAGAAAGGTTGTTTCTTAAATCTTCCTTCCAATGGGCCAGTGAGGCAATTTCAACACAGAGGTCAGTGCTAGATACCATGTAGGAACAATATCTCCTGATGAAATCTCATCTTCTGCTTACTCCAAAAATCAGGTTTGTGGTAACTAGAAAAATGAATATTCTGATTATCTTTCAAGAAATCCTCGGTGTCTCTCATTTCTCTCCACGGAACTTTTGCGAGTAAATGGCAAAATTTGGACTTATTCTAAATGAATCTGAAAGAGGCTGTTTTAATGTTATTTTTTAATGTTTATTTATTTTTGAAGGGGAGAGGGACAGAGCATGAGTGGGGGAGGGGCAGAGAGAGAGGGAGACACGGAATCTGCCAGCACAGAGCCCGATGCGGGACTCAAACTCAGGAACCGTGATATCATGACCTGAGCCGAATTCGGACACTTAACTGACTGAGCCACCCAGGGGCCCCTGAAAGAGACTGCTTTAAACAAGCAGACGCTGAGTAGTCCTTAATTGGCAAAATCAACTTCCCTTTTACCTCTGTTATGGACTGAATATTCATGGGTGCCTCTCCCCCCACCCAAAGCCCCACCCAATTTATATGTTGCAACTCTAATCCTCCAGGTGAAGGCATTTGGAGAAGAGGCCTTTGAAGGCAATTAGGTCAGGAGAGTGGAGACCTCAGAATACGATTAGTGCCTCTATGAGAGACAGAGAGAGCTTGCTTTCTCCCTTTCCCTGTCCTCTGTCATGCAAGGATACAAGAAGGCAGTTGTCTACAAGGCACAAAGTGATCCCTGGATCTGTCAGGGTCTTGACTTTGGACTTCCAGCCTTCAGAACTATGAGAAATAAATCTTTGTCATTTAAGCCACTCAGTCTGTGGCATTTTTATTATAGCAGCACAAAGTGACTAAGACACCCTATTTCATGGTTATGGGGTGAAGGAGAGAGATCATGAGGAAATAAAGGTTGGAAATAGGGAAACAGCAGGTTACAATTTTAGTGTTTCTTGGAGTGTATAATTTTTTGCTTTGCTACATCTGTATCTAAACATCTGTCTTCCAGGCCCTCAGTTACTCTCAATAACGTTCACTCCCAAATTGAGAACTGGAACATAATCCCCTTCAAGGGACAGAAGGGGATGGGTTGGCATTAGGTAAATTGGTGTGGCAATAATTCAAAATACGTTTTTTCCTTTGGTGTTTAATATTATGTCAAAAATGGTTGAAGAAATCCGTATTACATAAAAGTATTTTTGTGCTTTTCCTACCATTTAGGAATTAAAGAGCACTGTGAATAGCATAAGTCCACTTCTTATAAAGCTTCATAATAAAGTTTTTCTAGAATTTACCGGAAGTGAAAGCTACCATATACAGCTATATTTTAAAATTTTGTGTTTTCCTTATAAAATTCATATTTGTTTGTTGGAGAAGATTTGGGTCATAGGAAAATATAAAGAGGATAATAAATGTCACCTGTCATATTTCTACCTGGGATTACCCCTTTGAGATTTGACTCTATTTCTAGTTTTTTTTTTCCTATTCGTACATATTCACATAATTGTATATTTAATTTACTTGTTATTCCATTGCAATAATTTTACCCAGTATTATTAGAAGTATCTTGCAAACATCATTTTTGGTGACTGTGTAATGTTTTACTGGCTAAGTGCTTCATAAATTACATAGCCTTTCTATCATGAGTTCCTTGACATTTGGGGATTTGGGGACAAATTGGGGTAAGTCACTTTGAAACTTGCCCCTTATCTCTGTATCTCTTGGCACAACACTGCACTTAGACCCAGGCAGGCATGACTCCTGCCCTAGTCCACGTGTTGGAGGGGGCCTCACACTCTGGAGTGCTTTCCTAACAATTTTCTGAATTCTCCTTTAGTGCCTGGGACCAGTGCAGGCCAACAATGAGGGCTGGCGTCATGGGCTGCAACCTGTACAGTCACATAGAACCTCGTGCTCCAAAGCATCTTTGTATTGATCAGTCTGCTGTCACTGCTTTGAAAGCCTAAGAAATTTTTAAATAGGGGGTCCTACCTTCATTTTGCACTAGGCCCCCAAATTATGTAGCCAGTCCTGAGTCAAAGCAAATTATGTAACTGTAGGAAAAAAAAAAACCCACTAGTTTTAAATAGAGTAAAATTTCAATAGAGGGTAATCCTAGGTGGAAATATTATAGGTGACATCTATTGCCTTCTTTATATGTTTCTATGATTCAAGTTTTCTCTGATTATGAAGTCATCCCAACTGGATATTCTGGGTCGAGAGCAGATCCTGATCCTCCGGGCTCTGTCTGACCCTTCAGCAGCATGTGGGATTGACCAGAAGCCCTAAAGAGCTTGTAGGACTTGGCCTACAGGGTTGACTTGGGGCCTGGTTCCGGGAGAGCAGCCTGGCAAGAAGACTGATCATATTGGAAAGTACAGTATATCTTTTACAGGATCAGGTGAGGCCAGCCTGCCAGAATAGGACTGATACACTGATTCTGGGTTGCTCAAGTTGCTTATAGAGTCAGGGGACTCATGTACCCTAGAGGTGGTCCTGCTTTGGCCAGAACACAAAGCACTATCCTGCTGCAATTTTCTATTACATTTCTCACATTCCCATCCTCTATGTCCCTCTCACAGCTCGTGTCTCGGCATAATGTTTTGATTTGGGGCACAACCTGAGAGTCCCAGAAAGCATCAGTTGTGGTATCAGAGAGGTGGCAAGGATTGGTAGTAACAAGGTCATAATAAGACAGTGATGACCTCCTTCTTGGTGGGCACTGTCTCAAATGGTAATGGTCTTTTTAAAAAAAAATTTTTTTTAATGTTTATTTATTTTTGAGACAGAGAGAGATAGAGCATGAATGGGGGAGGGTCATAGAGAGGGAGACACAGAATCTGAAGCAGGCTCCAGGCTTTGAGCTGTTAGCACAGAGCCTGATGTGGGGCTCGAACTCACGGACTGTGAGATCATGACCTGAGCCGAAATCAGATGCTTAACCGACTGAGCCACCCAGGTGCCCCTCAAACAGTAAGGGTCTTGATTGGAGCATCGGTTCACATAAGGCTTGAAGAACTTTAACAAGGGCCTACTCTGAGTCAAGACTCATTTACAAACTCTCAGTTTCTCAATGTTATATTCAGAAGCTGAAATTCCCACAATTGCTGGTATGAATGGAAAAGTCGCAGCATATGGCAAGAGTGATGGATCTTAGGAAGCTTAAATTTTTGCTTTTCTCAGAGGCTCCTCAGCTGACAAATCTCAAATTCTTTCATTCACTCTTGCCAGTTAGGGATTGTCTTGGCTCAGCTCATCTCTTGTGAAGGTTTGGACTGTGGTCGTGGAAGTGCCAGCTACCCTTGGGGCTTTGAGCTGGGTTCTCAGTGTGTTTGGTGGGGGCTGGAGGGGAAGAGTTGGTGCATCTTGGAAAGTGTGTTAAAGCCTGGAGGTCCTGTTTTTATTTCCGACCTAGGTTTGGCATCTGTGTCCTGCTGTACTAATTCAAGGCTCCTGATCCTGGGCTTTACTGTTATCTAGTATTTCCTTGACTTTGGTTCCTTGCCATTCCCAGAAGGAGAAATGTAGTCAAGGAACAATCCCACATCAGGAGAGTCAAGGATGGCTTCATGAAGATGCTGAATGCATGCTTTTGTGATGAAACTTGCAAGTTTATGGCTATTTATGCAGCCATAATTCACTCATTCATTCATTCATTCATTCACTCACTCATTTATTTGCTAAACATTTATTAAATCCTTGCTACTTCCCTGCCACTGTGACAGGAGCTAGAAAAAGAAACAACATGTTTTTTGCCTTTGTAGGGCTCACAAAATAAAGGGAGAGCAAAATTATAAGGCAATCTGGGAAGTATAAATTAGGAATATGTATCAAATGTGCTGTGGGAAACATAAAGGAGGATGAAGCAATTTGTTCTCTTTGGAAGGGGCCATGGGGGACCGGGCAAGTCTTCCTGGGGGAGGTGCTCTCTGAGCTGGGGCTTGAAGGAGTAGGGGTATGGCCCTGGGGTTGGAACCATGTGACTGCTTCTGGCCAATGGGTTTTGAGTGGAAGTGACAAATTTCCAGGCAAAGATAGTTGAAAGCCTGTGTGTCTCATCCATTTCTCTCTTCCTTTTGGTGGCATCTGTGGAAGTTTTGTATTAAAATTGTGGAGCTTCAACATGGAATCCCTGGGTCACTGCATGGAAGGCAGCCACTTGGGAAAGGCACCTAACCCATATTGATCTTTGCATGGGTGAGAAAACCTCTGTTGTGGTGAGTTACTCAGATTTAGGGTTACTTGTTACAACAGCTGAGCTGATCCTATTATGAGTAATTTAAGGAGTTTTCCAAGCATATATGACATTACTGAATGAGAGAAGGACAGGTGAAAATTCATGGAGGCGTTTGCTGAAGGCAAGGGAGCTGGTTTATTTTCCTATGAATTCCTTTCCATCTTCTCCTGGAAGAAATAACAATTCTGCACTTCCAGACTACTTAATGCACAGGCTGAACATGCTTCTAGGGAAGGAGAAAGCTCACAGGCAGAGAGTCGTAGGTTCTTTTTGTAGAAAGCTGAAGGAGAATGTGGAAATGGTGAGTGCTGGGGGAATTGGGTGGGACACAGAGCGCATTTTACAGGTGCTGGTTGGAGGTAGCAGAGCCTGTCTCGTGGTAATCCCTGCAGTGGATATCTGGCCCCCCTCACTTATGGCAGACTTTAGAGTATGGGGCACTTGATCCTTTTTTGTCCTCTATTTTGCAGCCTGTTATCAACTCTGAGCGACAGAAAAATTATCACCCAGTATCCCATTACACTGCAAGATTTTCGTGCAAGACGTTGGGGTCCAGAGAATCTGTGCCTCGTCTTTCAAATAATTAGATGGCAGAGAGAGCCAGGAGTAAAACACTGATTTCCTGAGTCCAAATTCAGTATTATTAGTGCCTCATTATTTGTTTGATATTTCTTTTGGTGTTATTATTTGCTTTTTCTCTTTTGGCCTCTTTTTTTAACATCCCCACAGCTAGGTCAGTCCATTCTTTAAAGAGAATGAAGGAAAAGTGGTACCATGATTACATTCTCCGGGTAAGAGGCGGACTGCTTTGGTTATATCCTTGGCCCATCTGTACCTCCCACCCCACTGTGACTTACCAGTTGTGTGACCTTTGTCAAGTCACTCACTGTCTCTCAAGCCTCAGTTTTCTGTTCTGAAAACATGATAATAATAGTGGCTATGAAGAAAAATGAGATAGCATGAGACGAGGCACGTAATACACTTAGCACACTGTCCGGCTTAGAGCAACTACTCAATGAGCGTTGGTTATTAGTGTGAATCCCATTTTCAGGACAAGCCTCAGCAACATTGTGAAGAGAGAAAAATCTGTTTCTGTCAGATTTTATTTTTGTTTATTATTCCTTTTTGTGGTAAGTCCATCCTCCCTTCTCTAGGGCCCCACTGTCCAGTTTTGTCCATTGAGAGTGCTCTACCTCCTTACTTTTACTGAGTCATTCCTTCTGGAGTCCAAGCTTCTCTTTCTAATAAAATATGCTTCTTATCCTCTCAAATCCACAAAGACAGCTCAAAGATCTGAAAATGATTAAAAAAAATTTTTTTAATGTTTATTTATTTTTGAGAGCCAGAGAGAGACAGAGCGTGAGTGGGGGGAGGGGCAGAGAGAGAGGGAGACACAGAATCCGAAGCAGGCTCCAGGCTCTGAGCTATCAGCATAGAGCCCAACACGCGGCTGGAACTCACGAACCATGAGAGCATGACCTGAGCCGAAATCAGACGCGCCACCGACTGAGCCACCCAGGTGCCCCGAAAATGATTTTTTTAATGGGGACGGTAAATAAATTCGTTTCAGACTGTCTTAGGTGCATTTTTAGTGAGATATTTTGGACACAACACTCTTTACCTACCCATATCTTCCCAGTTTATCCTATAAATCATGAAAGGGATTAATTGGTAAGAATTTGTATCATGATAGGTAGACTGGTGGGCCTAAGCCCTCACATCACCTTCTGGCTCATTTGGGGATTTTATAAGAAGATGAGAGCAGACACATGGGAACACATACAAACAGTCACACCAGACTGTGGGCCACCAGCAGCATGGCCCACATCGCCTTGGACAGGATGAGAAATAGCAGGATCCACTCCGGCCAAATTTGGCCTGGTCAGTATGAAACTTCACAGCCATCTTAGGAAAGTTGAGGTCACTTAGTGTTAGCTTCTGATATACAAATTGTGTAGCCTGAGCAGAGATAAATATATTTTGGCAATTATAAAGTTTCTACATCAGGGTACAGATGAAGATGTAACTCTGGTGATTTGTGATTCCATCACCAGCCCCTCAAGCTGTTTCTAGCCTCTTTATTTACAGCTTTCCAGAGCTGTATATCTTATAAATAAAAAACGAATGAGGTAGTGCAAATGAAAAAGCAGCTTTCCTTATGGCCTATTTACATCTCCTTGCTTGTCACTGGGGTAAATAAAGATCCAGACTCCTATATCCACAATGTGGAGAAAGTAGATTGGTGGGAGAGAAGGCTGGAGAAGTTGAGAGAGACACTTGTGGCTTTTGAGCTTCCTGAATGAGGAAAATTCTGGAGGATAGGGGTCATTATTTTTGCTTTCAAAGTCCAGGAGAGTCTTGACATTCCAGTTGTCTTCTGAGGTTTTCATCAGTTCTCACATAATGTAAGATGCCTAAGAGGTAGATGGAATTATTGGTCCCAAATCTTCACCTTCCCGCGATTCACAGCATTTCCATGCCTTTGTCATGGGTGGAATACATTTCCCAACCCCTTGACTTTGGGTTTGGCCATGTGACTTTGCTTTGGCTAATGGCATGAGAAATGACAGTGTATCAGTTCTGAGCTTCAGCCCAAGAGGGCTGTGTACCTTTTCATTTGCTCTCATGTGCCATCCCATCACAGTGACATGACCTGGACATCTCACTCGCTGATCTAAAGTCAAAGAAAGACACATAGAGCAGAGTAGTCCTGCTTAGATGAAGTTTATAAACTTCATGGGACAAGTCATGGGACAAGATTCCAGAAATATAAAGCAGATCCTGTTGGGTGATCTTATCTTAACCCCAAATCTCAGTAACTTACCACCACAGAGGTTTTCTCACCCATTCAAAGGTTGTTGTGGGTTGGGCACCTTTCCTGGGTGGCTCTCTTCCATGCAGTGACCCAAGGATTCCATCTTGAGGCTGTACAATTACAATACATGACTTCCACAGACTCTGCCAAAGGGGAAGAAAGAAATGGATGAGACATGCTGGCTTTGACTGCATTTGCTGGGAGCTGGCCACTTCCATTCAAAGCCCACTGGCCCTAAGTAGTCACATGGTTCCAGCTCAACTGCAGAGAAGGCTGGGAAGGGTCAGGGAGTGTATGCATTTTTTGTGAGCACTTACTGCCTCTGTTGTAACATTACTCCTTCTTCAAGCTGCAGCTCAAAGAGCACCTCCTCCATGAAGCAGTACTTGTTGCCTTTTAAGGAGAAATTCCTTCATCCTCCTTTATATCCACAGAGCTTTGATATACATGTTGATAGCCAATACCAAAGCCCGAGTGCTTTAAATTTGAGCCTTATTAAATTTTAAAATGACTACATTGGACTTCACACCTGTTATTTCTGCTTGCTCAATATCAATTCCCCTTCTTTACTTTGGAGAACATCCCTCCTCTATGTTCAGTCCATGGCTTTGGGAGGGTCTAACTCACCCCTCAACTCCAGGGGGGCATATATGGCCAATCAGCATAACCCATTCCCTGGACGTTGTGCTTGGAGGAACAGGTGACTCAAATTGGTCTGATGGACTCAATGCCAGGACTTTTGTTAGCTTTTTGGGGAAAGAGAAGGCCCTTTCCACTTGGAATAACAGCTGTACTAGTAATGGGAGCTGGGGTAATCCGATCCCTAGTGGAGAAGGCCCCCTTGAGAATGATGTCAATAGAGCAGAAAGTAGGACAGAGAGATAGAAAGAAATAGAACTAGAAATAAAAACGGAGATAGAGTAAAGGAGGGGAAAAGAAAGAAAAGGAAGAGAGAGAAAGCTACTAATATGATTTGGGCTGTTTGAGATCCTGAGGTTAAATGGGCCAGAAACATTTCTTGAACTTTTCAATGAAGTAATTAAATTTATTTTTGTATTATTTTGTTTCATCTTACCTTACCTTATCTTATCTTTGCTTAAACCCATTTGAGCATAATTTTTTCTCACATGTAACCAAAAGATTTCTGAATTTGCAAATAGTAAAAATTGTAAGTATAACTTCCTAAAATGCCAAAATCTGTCAGTGTGTGGGTAAGATAGGCAGCAGAAGACATTTCCTCACTGGTAAATGGAGAAATGGGTTCCATTCAGAAATGAATGTCCTTGGACATTCTACTTCAAGCTGGATTGAATATGGAAAAATCTCATCTTGCTTTCTTGTGCCATCTTTTTTTGTTGTTTTTGTTGCTTCTCTCCACTTACCTTCTTGATTATTTTTAGTCATAGGTATGTTCTTTACTCCTCAAGTCCTCTAGACCTACCGCTTACCCCTGCATTCCTATAAAAAAAAATTCATGACCAATTATTATCAGCCATTGAATCTTGGGCTCATTCTTGTTTGTTGTAAGTTTAGGGAAGTCCTGAACTGTCTTCACTTACTCTTGCTTTGACTCACGGAGAAAAGAGAAAATGTGATGGTGACACCACCAGAAGGCACTGAAGATGAACTCATCGTGCAGTATCTTTGACGTGTGGGCTACTAAGGCTGAGTAACGCTCTACCAGTGCTTCGCAAAAGTCATCCCTGAGGTGGGACGCCTTTTCATAACCTCTGCAGCCTTGAGTGGCTGCTGACTCTGCATTCCTCCTTACACAGCTGGGGCATTTTCTTCCTTTTTTCTTTTTCTTTTTCTTTTTGTTTTCTGGTCTTCTTACTATCTCTCCCCATGCGTATTCCTTCATCTTTCCAAAACACTTCACAAAGTAGTGAAAGTTCACTTACTCCCTCTCAAGATGCTTCGTCATGTTTGAATAGGTTAATGTTTTCTCACTAGAATTGTCATAATGAATATGAGATTAGCAATGTGGAGTAAGCCACCCAAAGCTTGGTGCATTGCAGATGCTAACACATATGAGACCTCTACCCTTGCTGGTATACCTGCTTTAAAAAATGTTTCTTCCTCCAGTGTGATGGTGAAATATAGTCCAAAAATGTTTATTTAACTGTATTTATTTATTTTAAGAGAGAGAGAGAGAGAGAGAGTGCAAGCAGGGGAGAAGCAGAGAGAGAGGGAGGGAGCGAATCCCAAGAAAGCTCGGTACTGTCAGTGCAGACGGCTCAAACCCACAAACTATGAGAACATGACCTGAGCCGAAATCAAGATTTGGATGATTAACCAACTGAGCCACCCAAGCACCCCAAACTGTTAGGTTCTCTAAAGTAGTTAGAGGGTTATGTGTCTTGATCATCTCCGTCTTCTTCTTTTAGTTGAATTCAGATTGTGAATTCTTGAATTTTCAATGACTCACTCATCTCATGTGTGGAATTTCATTTGAGATCATGACATTGCCCCGTTTCCTCCATATCTGTGCTGATGTCTGCCACAGAAATGGAAAAGAATGAGAATCCCTAATTTTGGCTAATCTCTGAAGCATTATTTCTTTCCTGGGCTACCTTGAGCCACCAGTCTTATGTTCATGGCTCCAACAGTTCCCAGGTGTTCTACAGAACACTAGCTCTAGGGATTATTTACAGGTACTAGGATATCCAAAAAGAGTTCCACAACTGAATAAATTTGCGTGTAACTTGGTGTAAACCAAGTTCATCCATCTTCTGCAAGACTTCCCAGAGTCTTTTTATGTCCGTGTGTATCGTGAATCTTCAAGGGAGGTGGGGGAGGCATAACATGCAATGTTTCTCAAATCCACTTGGCCATGGAACCTACAATTAGTTGAGTCTGTCATGAAGCAAGTATTCCAGAGAACATACTTAGAGAAATGCTGACTTAGCGTTTTAATTAGATTTCTCTAATAATGTCTTCTTCTTTGTTCCAGCGATGTTACATTTTTCCATGTTCTTCCTCAGTATCTTGTCTCTTTTGTGCTTGCTCCTCTTTGTTTAGTTCCTGCTGGGTAAATACACTCATAGGTTGAATGATAAAACATAGTGATTAGTCGACCAAAGAGAAGAGTGAATAGTCACACCAGTGCGTGGTGATAAATGTTTGCAATATGTTGAATTCACCTTTGCTGCTTTTCTTTAACTGATAAAGTGAGTGGGGGAAGGTAATGTTGTCTCCATTCTTCTCTAGGACTTTCCTTCTGATTGGAACATGGGAGGCTTAGTGATGTCTTAAATATAAAGAACATCTTTGGGGAAAATGATCCAATTTTTCATTGTAAGAGCACACATCAAAATATATTAGCCTGCAGTCATCTGATTTTTATGGCTTATCTGTTTCTAATTTGCTTGCAAAAACTGGGGTGGATGATGTAGACCAGACCAAAAGATAGAGTTTTCATGTATACAGTCACCAATACATTGATTCAGGAAATAATAATTTACTCGTTTATGCCTTCCTTCTCTTTAGAGTATAGCACATTATTAATTAATTAATGTTGGCAAAGCTTCTCTCCCCACACCCCTCTTTTTTTCCTTTCATTGTAATCCAGATAAAGCTTTTATGAAATGGAATTAGCACACTTCACACCTTGTAGCTAATTTTTAAAATACAGTCCCCTCTGCGTTAGTATATATTTGAATTGAATTAGGAAGTCAGAATTAATGTCCCTGCTTTTCTTTTTCTTTTTCTTTCTTTGGTGTTTGAAGTTTTCTCTTTCTAATGAAAAGAATATGATTTTTTTATAATTGTGTTCTTTTGAATTTTATTTTGTTCAGTAAGAGCAAACATAACCTACTGATTATTTTGTCTTCCTTTGTAAAATGTTATCACCTCTGTGACAGGTATATAACCTTAGGCAACATGTAAATAAGGTATATCTTTCCTGTGATTGCTTTTATCTTTTTACATAGGATTTAATTCTGGAATTCTCCATTTATGGTATCAATTTGTCATTAGCCATTTTAGGATACAATAAAGTGAAAGAATTTAAAAGCTTATTTTTAATGGGAGTTCCATAAGAAATGTATAGAATTTCCCTTTTATGAAATACACATTTTTATAGTACTTGGGCCCTTCATATTACATTTATATTGATTTATATATAAATTGAGGACATGTTTATCAGAACTGAGTTTAAAAGGTAAAAAAATATGTTTCATACACACACACATACATATATTTGCATCTCCCTTGGAAATTCTTTTTTTTTTAACCTTTTTTTAATGTTTATTTATTTTTGAGAGAGAGAGAGAGAGAGAGAGAGAGAGAGAGAGAGAGAGAGAGAGAAACAGAGCTCGAGAGGGGAAGGGCCAGAGAGAGAGGGAGACACAGAATCCGAAGCAGGCTCCAGGCTCTGAGCTGTCAGCACAGATCCTGACGCAGGGCTTGAACTCATGAACCGTGAGATCATGACCTGAGCTGAAGTTGGATGTTTAACCGACTTAACCACCCAGGCGCCCCTCCCTTGGAAATTCTTATTTAGTAGTTCTAGAGTGTGGCCCCAGCATCTATGTTTTGAAAGCTACCTCCCCTCCACCCTGGGTTTTACTATTGCACTTCCAACTGAGAAACACTTGTGTGGAATGTTCTGTTTAGAAATACAGTTGACTCTTGTATGGAACAGAGGTTAGAGGAACTTACCTCAGCCCCACACAGTCAAATATCCACATATAGTTGGACTCCCCCAAAACTTAACTACTAATAGCCTACCATTGACTAGATGCCTACTGGTAACGTAAACAATCGATTCACACATATTTTGTATATTACATGTATCATATACTATATTCTTACAATAAAACAAGGTAGAGAACAGAAAGTACTATTAAGAAACTCACATGAAAGAGAAACTACACTTATAGTCCTGTACCATAGAACTCTGTCACATAAGTGGACATACGCAGTTCAAACCGTCTATAATCTCTTGTGAGAAGCCTGCCTCATTCATGGCTGACAGGATGGAAGCACAAACAGATGAAAGAATTGTTGTGGAAACCACACAGCAGACCCTTGAGGGTGCCAGCAACGGGAAGGGATTATTTCCTTTTAAGTTCTCTCTTTCTCAACCCAAGGAAATGACTGATGGAGAATGTAGGCTGGGGCCCTAGTATTGTTAACTGAGCTGCAGAAGAGAGTAATTTACACTTTGCCACGCAGTTATGCCTTTTCTATGCTTTTCTAAATTTTTTAAAATGTTTATTTACTTTTGAGACAATGCGAGAGACAGAGTGCAAGCAGCGGAGGGGCAGACAGAGGGAGACACAGAATCTGAAGCGGGCTCCAGGCTCTGAGCTGTCAGCCCAGAGCCTGACACGGGGCTCGAACTCATCAACTGTGAGATCATGACCTGAGCCGAAGTCGGACGCTCAACCTACTGAGCCGCTCAGGTGCCCCTCTTCTATGCTTTTCTAGAAAAAATAGGTCCAGACTGTCTGGAACAGAGATCATGTGTAGAGAGATATGTTGAATATTCTGCTAGGAATCCTTGCTTTTCTCTTGAGTATAGTTTTTTAAATTTGTTTTGGCTTCAATGGGCCAGTCTTGTTAAACAGAATGCTAGGGAATGGTTACAACTTGTCCAATTTTCCTCTTCTCTCTCTTCCTGTCACCAATTCATACCTCTCTCCTTTCCACTGTAGTGTAAAAACACCATGAAAATGAGTGTATCACAAAGACAGTGCATTTCAGAGGTTAGAATTCTGATGAAATTTGATCAGTTTTACAGACTCTTTGCCTGTAAGTATAAGCATAAAAGTCAACATGGGTCTCTATTGTGAGGGTCCCATTTTCATGGTAGTTACCAAATGTAATTTTGATGATGGAACCGTATAATGGTATGTCTAGAGGTGGCATAAAGGTGTCCTTTCTGGTGGTGAAATGTAGCTTTATGAGCAAGGACAAACAAACAGTAGGTTTTTCCCAGAACTTTCATACCTTGTCATGCTGAACAATCACTCTTAACCACATGTGGTTAAGAAAAGCATGCTTCAGTGGAATTTAAGCATGACATCCCCTCCTTTGTTTCCGCAAATGAGAAGCAGATGCCCATATTCTCTGGGTAATATTCAGGCCTTAATGACATTGCCATCCATTGGGCCCATTAATTGATGCTGACAGTGGTAATAATAATAGTAATAATCATAGTAAACCTTTATTGAGTGTTTACCATGTGTCAGCCACTAATGTTTTATGTGTGTTACTTTATGTAATCCTCACAGATCCCTACATAAAAGGGTGTTGAGTGTTTTTTTTTTTTAAGGCCACTAAGATTTTCTCTCCCTCCCGTTGGTACCCCTCAACCAAGGTTTATCCTCTGTGCTTTGGGAGAAACATATCCCACCCCCAAATCCAGGATAAGCCTTGATAGACTTCACCCAATCAGCAAATCCAAATCCTTGTGGCTGTAATGATTAGTTCAGGGATGATCATGTGGCTTAGTTTAGACCAATTAGATCACAGAACAAATTTTCAAGGGGATCCTGGGTCTTCTGTGAAAATTCCTGGACATTCTTCTTGTGTTAAATATGAATGTGGGAGCATGAAAGCTGCCAAAGGAAGTCAGCCTTGGGTAAAAGTAGCTCCAAAGAAGCCAGTAAAGAAAAACAGAAAGAAATTAGAACTTTGCTGATTTCACTGTGCAGCTAGATTTAGCCTCAATTAAAGCCTACTCTACTTTTAGATTTTTCAGCCAATAACTCTCTTTCATCATTTAAGTTGAATTGAATTATGAAGCACAACTGGATTTGACAGCCTCTGCTTTAAGTTTGTAACTATCTATATCAAGGGAAACTGAATGTAGTTATTCAGAGACCTCCTGAACAAACATTAAACAGTTTGATCAAAAACAAGGTCCAGGGAGGGGTAGATAATTTTTACCAGATAAGAAATATGAAGACTTATAAACCAAAGTACTAGTTAGAGCAAAAATCACTTCAAAAGCATTGGTAGCCCCTTAGAAGAGTGTGATTTTTCTTTTCTTCTCTTTTTTCCTCTCCTCTTCTCTCTCCTCACTTCCCTGCCCCTCCCCTCCCCTTTCTCCCTTCTTCACTTCTCTCTTCTCACTTTTATTAGGAGAGGAAAAAGAAACAAAGAAACTTGGAAATACATATAGGCTCCCTCCCTGACTTTTTAACAGTCAATTAGAAATTTATCTTGTAGGGGCGCCTGGGTGGCTCAGTGGGTTGAGCATCCAACTTTGGCTCAGGTCATGATCTCACAGTTTGTGAGTTGTTCCCCCTTTCTTTCTACCCCTCCCCCACTCATTGAGCGTGCTCTCTCTCTCTCTCTCTCAAAAATAAATAACACATTAAAAAAAAAAAAAGACATTTGTCTTGCAAAAGAAACCAAAGCCTATGTGGAAGACTATTGCAAGTACTTTTGATGTAAATCTTCCCTAAAACCTTGACATTCCTCCAGACGCATTAACAAATCATAGACAGTGTTTTTCAGATTGGATCCCACAACATCTGAATTAAGTGATTGGAGCAAGGGGAACTGTATTTAGTTCGCTCTGCCTTCTATCCCCGCCTGATCATGGTGACTCCAATGGAGGTTATCTAGGCACCATACTCTGCAAAAAACTGTCCTAGGAGATATCTCAAAATTGGACACCAACGGTTTTTAATTATTATCTAGATAGCTAATTATGCCTAGGAGTGGTCTTCAACTAGTGTTTTAAATATTGTATCATTTTAGCGATAGCAATCAATGATAAGTAATTGTTTAAAATCATTGTTTAGTAAATGGTTCAGTTTTTTTAAAAGTGAAGAGTAACAGGGTGGTTAAGAATCAGGTAGTATCCTCAGTGATTCAGTGAACTAACTACATTATGGGATGCCTGAATGCTCCAATCATGAAGCTGTGGCTTGAGCACTTGGGAGAAGTTTACCTGGATTGAGGGGAAATTAGTGCCTAGAAAGAAAGACTCTTTAGAACGTTAATCTTACCAAATCTTCTCAAGGTGATGGTAAACCTGGAGGTCTTCGCCTAGCTATTGCACACCAAAAGATTCTCATTTTCTCTCAACAGAGAGAAGACGAGCAGTTCCCTTAGTCATTTTAGGCTGACTACAATAGATTTCTCATAAAATTCTGTGCAAATTGCCGGAGCGTTAGTTATTCCATCAGTAAGAGTGAGCATAAGTAATAATACTGATGTAAATAATCATCCTGTAAACTCTTTATTGCTAAGGAGTTCAACATGAGGTCACGCGTTCTGAACATCTGGTTGAATGACTGAATTGTGAATTATCAAGGTCTTGTGAAGAAGGGCGAGAGCTGCCTGCTATCTTTAGGATTCCTGCCTCTTTGTGAAAACATCCAAAATAGTCAGTTTGGATAAATAGGAAATTGAACTTCCAGGGCTGAAGGTGATCAGAAAACTATTTTCTTCAGCCATGGTTAGGAAAGGAAATGATGAAGAGAACTCTTCTAGCTGGGTGAGTACTTGGCAAAGAGCGGTTGATTGCTAAATGGACCCTGATTCCTCCCATCCCTGTATGCATACCCTTCATGATATAACTTCCCCCATCAAGACGTAGATTTTATTTTTCCATCTCTTGATTCTGGTCCTGGCCAGACTTGTTCTCATCAAAAGGACATTAGTAAATGTGTTACCAAGGAAAGGCTTGAAAAGTGTTTACACATTGGGCTTTGCCCTTTCTTGCTACCCTGGGGAACCTTGTAACCACCGCTCTGGGAAGAGGCCAGAGCTGGCCTACTGGAAGGTGAGAGACACCTCAGTTGACAGCCAGCACCAGCTGACAGCCCTCCCTACCTCCAGACAAGGCAATGAGGCCATTCTACCTACCCAGCCCCAGTGAACAGCCAGCCTTGTGGGCAATAAAAACATGGTTCTTGTTTTAACCCCCTAAGTTTCAGAGTGGTTTGGTATGCTCTGAAAGTTAACCAATAGAGAATGTTATGGTCTGAATGTTTGTGTCCCCCCTCAAAACTCATATGTTGAAATCCTAACCCTCAAAGGTGACGGTGTGAGGTTGGAACTTTGGGAGGCAATTAGATCATGAGAGTGGAGCCCTCATGTATGGGATTAGTGACCTTGTGAGAGAGATCCCACAGAGCTCCATAGCCCCTTCCACCCTATGAGGACACAGCAAGGAGTCTGTGGCCCTAGAGATGGCCTTCACTGAAGCATGCTGGTACCCAGATCCTGGACTTCCCAGCCTCCAGAACTGTGACAAACACATTTCTGATGTTTATATTAAAAAAAAAATTTTTTAACGTTTATTTATTTTTGAGAGAGAGAGAGACAAAGCATGAGTGGGGGAGGGACAGAGGGAGAGCAGACAGAGACTCTGAAGCAGGCTTCAGGCTCTGAGCTGTCAGCACAGAGACTGATGCCGGGCTTGAACTCCTGAATGAGGAGACCATGACCTGAGCTGAAGTAGGACACTCAGCCGACTGAGCCACCCAGTCGCCCCTCTGATGTTTATAATAGTCTGTGGTATTTTGTTATAGCAGCTCCAATGGACAATAACAGAACATACCTCTCTAAATTTTTTTAATGTTTATTTGAGAGAGAGATAGAAACAGAGAGACAGAGTGTGAGCAGGGAAGGGGCAGAGAGAGGGAGACACAGAATCAGAAGCAGGTTCTAGGCTCTGAGCTGTCAGCACAGAGCCTGACACAGGCCTCGAACTCATGGACCATGAGATCATGACCTGAACCAAAGTTGGGTGCTTAACCAACTGAGCCACCCAGGTGCCCCAGAGTAAACCACTTTAAAAAGCAGTTAGTGCTTTCATTTTGGGGAGAGCATCAGTTTCTCCCCTTAGGCGAGACTCTTTCAGGGCAAAAAGAGTTTTTTGCTCATTGTAGCAGACACACCTTACCTGTCTCATCAGACTCCTTGGCCTAGTCTGCCTGCTGGACCCCAAATCGCTTGCTCTGCCTGGGCAGATGCCACAGCCACTAAACTCCATGGGGGTCCATGTAGGTCCATGTGGTGCTGACGCTGCATCCCGAGGCTGCTGGCCCAGGCTCCCCTCCCATTCCTCCACTTCTGGGCTCCAAGAAAGAAGTGCTGTGCAGGGTCTGGCTTCCGGAGCAGTTGCTGAAGGAGCCAGATGATGCAACCCAGAAGTGCAGGGGAGTCAATTCTCTGTGGAGCAAACCGAACTGCAGAGATGGAGACAGGAGGGCAGTGAGCCCATAAATTCCTTTGCTTTCCTCCTTCTGATGTGCTTACTGAGAGTGGTTTTTCTACAAAGCCTGTCTGATCCAAATACGTCCCTTATCTGCCAGGCACCCAGCGGGGCCTCTCTCAAAGATTGATTTGAAGCTGTGGCCCACACAGTAAGGTATCATCTCAGATTGCTTTCATCTGGGATTGCTTCCAGGGCCCTGGGCCTCACGTCCCTTTTCCCCATTCTTCCCATCCTGGGACTGTACCTTCCAAATCAAGCATCAGCACTCAAACTCTGGGCCATGTTTGTCTGGGAACGCAGGTGGAGATATTCAATTTGTATTCTTAGCCTGTCGGGTATTTTCTGGTGCTTAGGCCATCCCTAGCTCAGCACTAACTTGTTGTGGTCACTTGAAGGATTTCGTCAGAAACACTGCCAAATATCACGCAGAGTGAGACTCAACAGAGGTCCCATCGTGGCTCTGCTATAGCAGGAAGGCCTTGGTTCTGATGCTTCTCCCTGATGGCCATCTTGGGCCATACATATTAATTCACTGTCGGTTGATTTATTTGCATTTGTGTCTGTGACACACACATTGTTCACAGATTCAGATAGTTAAGAAGGTAAAACAGAAGTCTCCCTTCCACTTTTTGTTGTTCCTCGGTCCTGTTTCCCAGGGGAGAATCTGTTATCAACCTTCTTTTGTGCCCTTACTGACATGTTCTATGCACACACGGGTAGAATACATATTTTATTTTTAAATATCTATTATTATGGACATACCGTTCAGCTCCTTGCTTTTCCCATTTTACCATGAGTCCTGGAGATCATTGCAAATCATTTCATAAGAGCTCCATGGCCTTTTTAATGGCCGTACGGTTTTCCACCCTAAGGTAGCAGCAGAGTTCATGTAAAGAGTCCCCTAGTGATGAACATTTCAATTGTTTTCAATTTTCATAGTGCAGAAATGCTGCCATGTGTTATACATACATCTCTGAGCAACTGATACATTCTCAGAAGGGGAATTGCTGAGGCAAAGGGGTCTGCATGCCTTTGATATTTTGATATTTTGAAACTGCCAAATTGGCATAGCATTTTCTTAATGTTTGATTACATTTCTTGGCTCAAAATGGCCATCGGTATCTTACCTCTCTAAGCGTTTTCTGCTGCGTCTAAGAAGGTGGAGGTTTACCAGGCACGTGGGGGGAATGTGAGCCGACTCCCCCAAACAGAAGAGATGGGGGCGGGGGTTTGGAGGGAAGGGGAGGAACTGATTCGAAGCAAGGAGACAATTGGAGGTGTGCCAAAAGCAACACCCTTTCATCATTGCGGGGGAAGCAAATTCTAGGAGGCACCGTGAGCACCGCGGCGATCAAAAAGGCAGAGGAGAGGAACAAAATCTGCCTTAGGTAAAGCCAGAGCCAGGCAGTGAAGGGACTAATTAGGAGAGTAAAGAGACGAAGGCTCAGTCTCACATATGGAGTCGATCTTTAATTACTTTAAATAGGTGAAGGATTCATTACAAATTATGATTTTTCTCCCTGGACGTCCTCTGCTAACAATACAGGCTTTTCCCGTCCCCTCCAAGTCGGACATATCAGAACAGCAGCATCGGCACATGTGATGTCTCTTCCAAATCTCAGGGGGCCTCCTTCCTCCAAGTGTGGCACTGCCAGGACAGCCCTTTTCCATCCTGCGGGTGCTTCTTACACGTAAGGGCACACGTCGCATTGCAGATGGCCTGGGGATCTCTGCCCTGAGCAGCGGGCCTCCACAGACGGGGTCAGCCCCCTCCTCCCTTCTCAGAATTTCCCTAATCTCTGCCCTTGCTGACCTGCTTCCGTGTCCTTTCCATTCACTCACCTCCCTCATGACTTCAAAGAGCTCGCGGTGTTTTTGTCCTTTCAGCCGAAGGGTATCTACACAGGAGGGCAGAGCTCTCTGCTTACACGGGACATAGAAATGTCCAGGCAGAGACACTAAGAACACTTCTTGTGAATGTAAACTCCATAATTCTACCAGAGCTTCTGCTGTTGTAGCTTTTGGAGGAAAGAACCTACGAAAGGTAGTACTGCACAGAAATTATATACTTTAATTGATGGAAGAAGAGTAATGTACCTTAGGAGACTGTGATTCAGATTTGATTGATCGAATGTCCTTTTAAAAGACAAGATAGCATTTTTATTCATCAAAACCCTTTCACACCTAGCCTCAACATGTGAATGTTTATCATGACAAACATTCCCCCTGAAGTTAAGCTCAGGAATGGAATCTGAGAGGCAGGAATCATGTACAAGGGCAATCCTGGGCCACCCTTGAGCACACACTCTGAAAGGTACATCATTACAGTCACTACACATTTGAACTTCCTGCCTAGAACGCATGCCTCTGTATTTAGCATGATGGCATCAAACTCGAAGTGCCTACCACAGTCCGTGTTCTTCATCTTCCAAGTGGAAAAAAATAATTCTATTGGCTTTTGATACAGTCTGGTGAGTAGTCAGAATTATAACCCAGGCTGTTCCATACTAGAAATAATTACTTTGCACGGTGTGGTCTTCAAAGTTTAAAACCTATTGAAGGCGACTAAATGGCCCAGAGAGTTTGGATCCGTCTAAGGGAAGGAATCAGAGAGAGTATTTGATTTGCTGAATCATTGTCCAAAATAATCGTCACAATTTTTATGCTGAGGAAATTTTTCTTTTTTTTTTCTTTTTTTTTTTAATTTTTTAATGTTTATTTTTGAGACAGAGAGAGACAGAGCATGAACAGGGGAGAGGGAGACACAGAATCTGAAACAGGCTCCAGGCTCTGAGCTGTCAGCACAGAGCCTGATGCGGGGCTCGAACTCACGGACCACAAGACCTGAGCCGAAATCAGCCGCTTAACGACTGAGCCACCCAGGCGCCCCGAGGAAATGTTTTTCAAATAAACTCTTTAATGGAACCCCAGTGCATAAAAAAATAGATAAAGGCTGGAGTTATGTCTGCTTACCTTTCTCCTCTCTGCTCCTTGCCCTTCTGTCTTTCCTAATCTAGATCATGGGGCCCAGGACTGGACAGAGCTGGCGGGGCTGGGTGTTTCTCCATCATCAATACTTGACACAACATCTAGCACAACAGGATGCCCAATTAATGTTTGTGAAGTTACACGGAGCCTAGTGCCTATCAAAACGTGAAAATTAGATGTTTTAGGTGGAAATGTTTAGAGTTTGTGTTTTAAAAAATTAATCCAAATAAGATTGATGTCTTTTTAAGTGTATGTTCCTTGGCAACGTGTGAAAGGGTTTGTGAGGGTTAATCTGGGAATGTGAAAGTTTATATATGTGTTCTGGTCCACTTCTAGGCAAATGTAGCTTTTAGAGTGGTGGGAAACACAGTAGGATCGCCTGATGGACAGGAAAGGAATGTGAAGTGACATTAATATCTGTTTGTTCATCTATCAGGAGAGTTGTCTGACTCACCTACCTAGCTGATGTGTCCTCCAAAAGGTGTGTGCTAAATTGAAGGTGCTGTCTTCCCATACATAGGTGTGTGTGTGTGTGTGTGTGTGTGTGTGTGCGCACGCTTGCTCACACATGCATGTGTGTGCATTACTCCTTGATCGAGGCTTATTGTAGAGTTATGTACTGCCCCAAAACTATGGCTCACAGAGTGTTTTAAAAATAATTTTGAATTTGTTGCCAAGATTTTAAAAATTGGGAAATTTCGCATACAAATCCAGATTTTTTGTTTCTTTTGAATAAGTAGACAACGTGGCAAGACAGTGAACCTTCCTCTCAAGCAGTGAGTGGTTCTCCAAGTGTGGCCCTGGGCTAGCAGTACCAGTACCACCTGGAAGCTGTTGGAAACTCTGGGGGTAGGCCCAGCAATCTGTGTTTTAACAAGCCCTTCAGTGATGCTGACGCGTGCCTACGCTTGAGAACTCCCACTGCTATTGACTATCATCAGGTAGAACTTGGTAGTGTGAAAGCTTTCCACCTAAGCCGTTCCATTCATTCATGCAATTATCTGACCCTTGTGAGTATGTGAGGTTCAATCTCTCTCTCTCTCTCTCTCTCTCTCTCCTTCTCTCTCTTTTTCTTTCTATATGAATTAGGTCATTTAGTAGGAAGGCATGAGATTTTCAGACCTCCAATCATGAGTCTGAGGCCCCAAAGATCTGAGATCATGCAGAGATCTTTAGGAACCCTACCACCATCCCACAGGCATATCAGATCTGACTTCCCATCTTGTTTTAGCTGCTGCCCATGTGGCAGTATGAGAAAACTTAATTAGTACAAACAGATAAGAGCATATTAAAGTCTTGGGAGGAAGAGAGCCCTGGTTGAGGTCCCTAATGCATGCAAGTAAAATGGTTAGATAAAGCTTTATTTAATTATGTTGCAGGCGGGAAGAGAGTCACATGTAATCTTGGTGTATTTAAGTGCGTGTTTTTGAATGAACTTTTCAGAATGTCTGTATAGTTTCTGCCAGTTTGTCAGGCGGCCATCAATTACTCAGTCTCACCCTACATATAAATAAGCCACCATTTTTCACTATCGGCGAACAGAAAACCTACCAAAGCCAACCCTCTCTATGTGGGTCAGCACTCTAATTGTCAGTCATAAGTCCCACATGAAGGTATCCTCCTACCCTTCTGTTTACTCACCAGCTGCTATTCTTATTAGATACAGATGGGTATGACTCTTACATCAACCTAAGGTTGTTGTTTGTTTTGCCCTTTCAGACCCTATAGATTATGTTTAGCTTCCTGAAATACTTACCAAATACTATTAATTAGTGCCCATGTCTTCTGTATTTCCCAGCCCTGAGGCAGATAGGTGGGGTCACGTGGCTAATTCTTACCAGTGGAATGTAAATAGCAGTGCTGTGTCACTTCTGGTCTGTAAGCGAAGGCACATCTTCTCCACGCTTTCACCTTTCCCACTTTGGTGATACTAGAGAGCACCTGCTTGAGTTGATGGAGCTGCAAAGTGGGTCCTTGGTTTGCCATCTGAAAGAGTGCTGTGCAGAACTACCTGACCCACTTCCGACTTTGGTAAGAGCAAAAATGAAGCCCTTGTTGTATTTAATTTCACTAATGATAATTTTGCTACAGATCACCTGCCCTCTCCTGACTAACACACATGGCCACAGCTGTGATAAGCTGCAACCAACATGCTTAGGAACATATTGTCTGAGGAACATGCTAGGAAGCAGGTTCAGTGGAACCAATATGAAAGCAACAGCAGCTTGGAACTTGACAGTGTCCAGAGAATGAGGCTTGTTCTAGATTGAAGTGTGTATCCAAGAAGATTTGATCTAATGGGCAGGACAGCAGCAGGATTTTCTGGGCAGTGACCATACTTAAGATCATAGGAGAGGAATCATGGTGGTTCAGGATGATTTTGTGATTTGGAGGAGGACCTCAGCTAGTTGCTGAGAGGGTATTACAAAGATGGGGCCAAGGCCTTAAAGAGTGAAGGCTGGGTTGAGTGAACAGAGCCCCAGGGAAGATGATTGAGGATAATTACAGTTTATGACCAGAAGAAAATGTTGGAGGGGAGAGGATTCTCAGTAACTAAAGAAGAGGCTGAGTTTGGGGTTTGGATGACTGCATCCAAACTCCATTCAAGGTATCATGGCCTGGGCTACAGGATATGGGATGAGGGGTTCAGATTTGTTTATAATGAATACACACACACACACACACACACACACACACACACACACACAATCATCCAAATGTCTGTAGTGGTGCCAACAAGTAGCTTGGAGTGGCTCATAGCCCCTTATAATTTCAATTAGCCTTCTACTTGGCTACCCCACTTACAGACACAGTTGTAGCCAATACAGGGTACATACTGTAGAAAGTCAGTTTTAATACAATCCCAGCCCTTCTCTTCCCACTAGAGTGCTATTTTTAAGCCTCTCCTATACAGAAATCCTGGGGCCTTTACTGTCGAATAGAGATGTCCATTCAGCAGTTGGATATATGTGTCTGGAAGTCAAGAGCAAGATTGGGGAAGAAAATAATAGCTTGTCAGTCCCTAGCATAAAGATGGAAATTTAATTTGTGGGATAGGAGGAAATCATCAAATGTATCAACTGAGAAGAATGTATCAAGTGAGAAGAGAGCCTAATATAGAAACCTGAGCAGCACCCATGTCTACCAGGTTGAGAAAGAAGACCCATGAAGGTGATTAAAGGAAAAGAGGTGAGAATGGCTATCAGGGTAGGAGAGACTTTTATGGAAGAGAGAAAGAGCATCAGCAGTAACTAAAATATAGGAAAAGTAAGGACAAAAAGGCCAGCTTTGGATTTTCCCAAATGGATATCCAAGTGGATTTCCAGATGGCACTAAGGGGCCATTGTCAATATTGGTGGGTATGGAAAAGCAGACTGAGGAATGATTGGCAGCAGACTAAATGGAGGTGTTGAGTGGAGACAACTTCTTTAAGAAGACTAGCTATAAAGAGATAGCTAACAGTAACAAGAGAGGAATTTGGGTTCGCTACTCTGCCCATAACAGCCTTAGTGGCTTTTTAAATGCATGAATCAGATCACATCACTTCTCTTCTGGAAACTGCCAGGGCTCCTCATTTCTCTCTGCATCAAAGCCAAAGTCCTCAGAAGAATGTGTGTTGTCTGACATGACCTGTTTCCCCATCAGCCTGAACTCCTGTGACTTACTCACTCCCCTCCAGCGACAACTCCTTTCTTGCTGACATGTCAGATGTCCTTCTATCTTAGATCTGGGTGTTACCTTTGCCTGGAACATTCATTCCTCAAATATCCTCTAACTCACTCACCCCCTTCAAGTTTTCACTCAAATGTTTTCTCAGTGAATAAAATTCTGACCGGTCTTCAGGAATTGCCACTTGCCCTCCAACCGCCACACTCCTGCTTCCTTCTTATTCTACTTAATATTTTCTTTTTCTATCTCATATATCACTTAATATATTATTTCCATTGTTTATCGTCTGTCTTTTCTGGCTAGAATATGATCTCTTCCAAATCAGGGATGCTTGACCATTTTATTCCAGTGATATACCCTCTATGCCCTGGAACAGTGCCTGGCACAAAGATGGGCTTAAATTACTGGTGTTGAATGAAGGAAGGCATTTAAAAATATTATGTGTTTTATATGTTGAAGCTGCAGGGGGACAATTGATGGAACAAGGTGCCCATGAGGATGGGATGCTGGCACAGAAGAGTCAGTCATGTCCAGGGGGTATATCTTGCCTGATGGGGATTCAGGTGAGGTTGATCTTATTTGATCAGGACACATCGCCACTGAGGTCCAGGTTGTAGATTTAGTTCCCAATAGGGGCTACTGATTGTTGTCTCCTGACCCTGGGCTGCAGTGTCATAAGACATGGAGTTGGTCACGAGGGATGAGCAACACGTCAGGCTGGATCCTTGCGCATTTGCGACTCCTTCTGGGAAGAAGGTGGTCAGCAGCCACATTTCAGAAGAAGAACATATTCTAAGGTTTTTCTATTTTCATGTTTTTCACATAGCAGGGCTCCTCTTACAAACTCCTCTTAAGCACAGAAGAGGTTGAGAGGAAGGCTTGCCAAGCAAGGGTGTTCTCTCTGCAGTCTGCCTCTTGCAGGCTGACAAAGCAGCCGAGTTACAAGAGAGGAGGGCTCTTTGCCCCTGGAAGTCTTTGGAGCGGGGCTCAGTTTCCTTCTGTATGAGCCCTCCCGCTATGTTCTCTGTCAACACAGGCAGGCATGGGGCAACCCTTAGGCTCCACAAAAATAACCTAATAACAGCTTGGCCAGAGCGCCCCATCTTTCCCGAGCCCCACAAAGAGACTTGGATGATGAAGCAACCACTTGCCACCAAAACAGCAGTTACCACCCCCCTCCCCCCCACCCCAGGAGCTCAGGATCATCGACAAGCTGCCTGCTAGGTTGGTTGATATGTCTTTTATTTAGCGTTCTGTTAATTTGCTAAACACTGTTTTAGTCTATGTGACTGTAGAATATAAAAATGCAGTAGGTGGTTTATAGGAGACAAGTTGCAAGAGAATGCTCAGTGCTGTGAGCCTCACACACAATACCTACCCTCGGAAGGGCTGGATTTTCCCTCGGGCTGTGAGGAGAGAGCTAAGCGAGGTTCCCGTCCTCTTTAAGGGCTTTCTTTGACCTGCTCCTCCCCTCAGTGCTGTGTGGTGGGCGTACAACTGTTGCAAGTAGGTGGCACAGCTGTTTGCTTTGACTGCCTCTGTACCTCGGGGATCCCAGCCTCACAGTTAACATTGCAGGATGAAAATGGCATTTATGCTTTAATAAACTCACCCTATTTCTTTGTTAGAGGAAGAAAGGGGGGGATCCCACCCACCACGTTGCCAGCTACATGTCACCGCTCAGAGCACACCAGAGTGGCTAATGTTTTCCGAATTCTCCCTTGCATTGGAAATGGAAACCATTAGAAAAATATTGGGATGGTGTGAAGATTTCCCAAACACCTGCCTCCCACCTCTTACGCACATATGCCTGGTTCTTGCAATGCATGGAGCTTTTTTTTTTTTTCTGTTTGGTGCATTTTCATTTACAAGCGCATGTATATTTTATAAGAGCATTTGTACATACTTCTTGGTGATTTACTTGTAAATTTCCTAAGTGGGGAAGCCACGCAAAGGTCGCCAAGCTGTGGACGGAATTAAATAGAATTTCCTAATAGAAAATAATAAAGCAGGTGTCAGAAATGTATAGGCAAGGTGGGGGGGGGGGAAGCATTTCAACCAGAAAGTTATTGAATGTTTATAATCAAGGAGCTGATCCTATAGAGGAGGGGTCCACCCTCCTCTTCCCTGTCAAATAAATCACTGCAAGCTCTCAAAGTTGTTGCTCTGAAGGGCTAAATCTTTCAGGCTTTGTTCCTTTTTGTCTGCAAAAACAACACAGTCCCATATCCTTGCTAGAACACCTGTTTCTCCCTCCTCCCTGCCTGGCACTATCTAGCAAAACGTATTTCACGGGTTACCTCGAGTAGCACATTTTGCTGATTTGACTTGAAGTATCCATAACTATGATGGACTTCTTTGCCTGACTCAGAAATCAGCTGCTTTTCAATCCCCCATCTAGAGTACCTCTGTAAATCATAGGAAATAACAACATCGACTTCTTGCTATTGTTGTCATTATATTATTTTTATTAACTAGCCTGTTATTATTTTAACATTGTGAAGCAACAAATAACTCAATGTAGAATAATGAAATCTGTAGTGTTAAAGAAGTTTGGAAGTGGAAGGGCCTTTAGATTTTACATCTCTAGACAATCTGGAATGACAATTGAAACCTGATGGCCTGTAATAATCTTAATGATTGCTATGTTCCATGTTTATTTAATACTTTGCCTTTAGATTTTAGGATGTTTTAAAATAATGATCGATACATTTTGGAGTAGATGTCTCATATTTTTTTTTCTCCAAGCTTATGCTTTGCTATATAAGCAAGAAACAGTTCATTTATTCATGTATTACTTTAAGTACCTTTATTGAATACTTGCTATGTTCTAAGTACTATTCTAGATACTGGGAATAATAGAGTGAACAAGAATGATGCCATGCTATTATGAAGATTATGTTTTTGTAGGGACATCAGACAGTGAATGAGTAAATTAATAAACACAATAGTTTTGTATCGTCATGAGCACTGGTGAAAACAAGACAGGGTTATGTGCTAGTGACTGAGAGGTTGGCTACCTTTGGTTGGGTAGGCAGGGAACCGTTCTCTGAGGAGGTGATATTAGGTTTGAGAACTGAATGACAAGAAGGAGGTAAACAAAAGTTTGAGAAAGGAGTTTTCCAGGCAACATACTACTTCTGAGGCCTAATACAGGGATGAGCTTGGCAGGTCCAAGAAGAGAGAGAACTAGACTGAGCTGGGGGAAGTAGAATGTGACATGAGCTCAAAAAGGTCCAGATCACCTGAAAATTTTTAGATCAGTGTCTTAGTCTTTTCAGGCTACTGTAACAAAATACTATAGACTGGATGGCTTATCAACAACAGAAATTTATTTATCATAGTTCTGGAGGCTGGATGTCCAGGATCAAGGTGCTGGCAGATTTGATGTCTGGTGTGAACCCGCGTCGTGGTTCATAGATGGCTGTCTTCTTGTTGTGTCTTCACGTGGTGGAAGAGGTGAGGGGGTTCTCTAGGGTCCCTTTCATAAGAGCACTAGTCCCATTCATGAGGGCTCCACCCACATGACCTAATTACCTCCAAAGGGCCCCACTTCCTAATACCATCACATTGGGGATTAGTTTTCAGCATATGAATTGTGTGGGGATACAGACATTCGGCCTATAGCAGTCAGAGAAATTGTTTGAGGGTTTTTTTTTTAATTTATTTATTTTTGAGAGAGAGAGAGAAGTGATGGAGGGGCAGAGAGAGAGGGTGAGAGAGAGAGAATCCCAAGCAGGCTCTGCAGTGTCAGCTCAGAGCCTGATGAGGGGCTTGAACTCACAAACTGTGAGATCATGACCTAAGTCAAAATCAAGAGTTGGATGCTTAACCAACTGAGTAACCCAGGTGCCCCAAAATAGTTTGAGTTTTACTTTAAGTACAGCATGAAGCCGTGTGTGTTGGGCGTGGTGGTGGTGGCGGTGGGATTTAAACAGGGGAAAGATGTTGTGGATCCAGTGCTTCTGTAGGAACTGAAAGACTGTAGTTCATGAAGGTCTGCTACCATGAGTCCATTGGGTCTGAGTGTGGGCAAGGGTCCTTCCTCAAAGAAAATCCAAAGTGTTATGAACAGAAGGAAGAGAAGAGATGGCAGGCAGCCAAAATCAAAGATGACACACTGTTAAAGTCTCTTCTGGAGAGAAATTTTACAGGCTTTTGTACATAGGCAAGAATAATTATAAAACCATCAGAATACATCCTTCCTATCATCTATCTATCTATCTATCTATCTATCTATCTATCTAATCATCTATCATCTATCATCTATCTATCTTTCTGTCTCTTTTTCTATCTATCCCGATGTAAAGGGCCAGAAAGAAGATGACACCAAGGGGCATTTACTCTGTAGAATGTTGGAGGTGAAGAGAAGGCAATAGCTTTTCCTCAGCAGAGATGAATTTACACACTACTTTAGTGGCTTCATTATAATGATAAAGATCAATGATGATGAAGATAGTCTTCGTATATCCACTTAGGTTGGGTTTCCTCCAATGCAGATGTGGAGACAAAGATTAGGGTGCAAATCATTTATTGGGAGGTGATCTCAGGAACAGAGAGGAAGTGGAGGAATCAGGGAAGAAGAGCCAGTAAATGGTGTATTGAGTGGGTTTCCATTGCAGGCAATTGGAGACCGTCTTTGGTCTCCACACTTTGGAATTGTGTCCTTAAGAGGCAATGTAGCCGGAGTATTTATCTGCCAACATCCATCTTCCATTGTCTGAGCATTTTGCCTGGGATAGTATCTCCATGCTTTTCCAGTTTGTCCAACTTTCCAGGAGCTAGAGAAGGGAGATGCAGGAAATATTGTAGAAAAATGTAGAATCTGTTGACATGTTTGGGTATTGATAGTGAGTTAAGGGGGTGGACTCAGGAAAATGGGCAGGATGCCTGTACAGTAATTAAAGGAAACATCAGTTGTAGATGATGCTGTTGATATTCTGGCATAAATTCTCATTTCATGTCCCTGAGGAAAAATCTACGCATTTAGGGTACCCTCACCATAGACCCTGGGATGCTTCTTAATCAGATATGGCTTTTAAAACCTGCTGCAGCAGTTTTTATGGAAACTATGCCCAGGGTGGCTAAGGCTCTGCATTTGAGGGTCACCAAACCTTGGTGGTCCTTCTGTGATACTTGCCTTTTAATGTCTAAAGACAGTGATCGCCATCTTGAGAGTGCTCAGGTTGGAACTTTTCATATAGAGTTGGCTTTCCAAGACATCAGGAGATTCCTGAGAGTGGAAGAGTGTAGTGCATGCCTTAGTGCTTTGCCCAGATTTCCCTCCAGACACAGGCTCTCATTCCCCTGCTGTTGGGGGTTGTGACTGCTGGTAGCTCACAGCTAAGGCCCCATTGAGGAAACATCCTTAGCCAAGAAGAGGTCCCTCACTCCAGATTACACTCCTTCCTAGGGGGGTTCCTATATCCAATGACTGGTCGATGCAAGGGCACCAAGGCTAGATCTACTTACTTCAACTAGGGACAACTCTGAGAAGTCATCCTAGCTCCAGAGCCCCTTGTGGGATAAGCCGAAGCTTCTGCTGCCATTGCATCAAAGTGAAACTTCTTCTTGTTCCTAGTTCTGCTTCCTTCATACCCCACCGATGGCAGTCCCCAAAGCACACCACAATAAGCCTCCTGTGCCCAAATCGCTGTGTCAGAATCTGTTTCTTGAGGAATCTGCCTTATAGGTCTAACAAGGGGGCAACGGCATATTCCTTCTTATTTGATCCCCAGGTCTTACCCCAGTAAAAGCTGACAGTCTAAAAAGGTTCCACTGATATCCCTGGAAACTTGAAGGTCTTTGGGAGTGTAGGCTGATTGGAGAGGTCCAAGAGTGACCACTTTGGTTGCAGGGTCCCTGATAGCATTCCTGTATGGAAAAGAATCCCCTGAATGCCCAAGGAGTCATCGTAAACAGATGGCACCCGTGGCTCCTGGAGTCAGCCAAGTGCAGAACGGTCTGTCAAGTGGTGAAATGTTTCCCTGAGATTTTTATGACTGTAGAATGTTTGAAGAGGCCAACATATATCACAAAATGTAGACAGGGAAGGACAGCCTACAAAAGGGGGAAGGAAATAAGAAGCCTTTAAGACTTAGATTTAATATTCTTGGAAGCAGAAATGAATGATTTAAAGCTTATTTGCCTATGTTTGTTTATAATTTGGTGCCCAGTGTTCCTATGATATAATTTGCTTCACAATTTTAGAATTCTATTTTACATACCAATAATGCCTTACACTTTCTGTATATAGTGCATTTCATCCAGGGATTATGTAGGAATCTATCCATAGAGGCATACATGAACACTTAGGTTTATCTACACAGTAGCTAATATATACACAGAGAAGGAGAGAGATGAAGTCACCCCACCTTAATAAATTCATTGTTATTGAAATAATTTGTTAGAGGATGGTAAACACAGTGCCAAAACTTCTATCAGCTTTCTGAGTCTGCCTGCACAAATGATTGGGTAAACCATGGTATGAGTTTTCATTTTTATCTTCGTTCCTACTAAACTCAACCCTGTGTTGGTGGACATCAAGCAGCAGAAATTATACTGTATGTTAAATATTTAAATTTTATATCTACAAAACACTGATTACTGATGTAACTATCAAATTATAATGTTAAGGAAGCTTATGGGAAAAATATTTTCTGAGTGTTTTAAAAATAAAATATAGTATTATAGGTTGATAATAGCATAAGTTCAAAAGAGCACCTGTGCTGGAATATTCACCAAATTTTAGAACCATGTGAATTGATACAAACTATGCAAGAAAACATAATATTATTTTCAACTTCATGACACACAAAATCAGGTGCAGGTTTTATAATAACATCATTCCAAATTATTTTCTTTTATGAAGCTTTGTAACTATATGACCATTTCTGAATTGAATGGGTTCTTTCTACCTCAAGTATTTAATTTGGTGAAAAGGAGCTTTAGACACCAAGAATTTTATATCATATTAATAAGGATGCTCATGCAGTGTTGAAATAATATTAAAATACCGGAACAGCCTAAATGTCCATTTATAGGGGAATGGTTATATAAATTATGGTTTATTTATAAAATGCATTCTTGAACAAACAATGATGCAAATATACATCTATTGGCTGTAGAAACATGGCCATATCATATTATTGGCTGATAAAAGTTGATTGTGAAATAGAAGTAGTATATAATTCATTGATATATAATTGTATATAGATGGATAACATCAAGTACAGAAGCATTATAAATACTTATGTATACAAAACAGTGAGTAGTTCGCCAAATGTTAATGGTGATGATCTCTCCCTGAAGAGTAGAACTTCAAGTGGTATTTATTCTTTGTATCTTTGTTTTTACAATAACTATGCAATATTTTTACAAAAAAATTAGAACTGTACAGCATCTGAAGATATGGGACTGATCGTCACTCTTTCCTCCTTTTTAAAAATCAATTAATTTTTGAGAGGGGCACAGGGAGAGGGGAAGAGAGAGGGAGAGAGACAGAGAGAGAATCTTAAACAGGCTCTGTGCTCAGCGTGGAGCCCAATTGGGGGCTCGATCCCAGGACCCTGGGATCATGACCTGAGCTGAAATCAAGAGTCGGAAGCTCAACTGACGGAGTCACCCAGGCGCCCCATCACTCTTTCCTCCTTAAAGAACTTTCTTCATTTGGCTTCCAGGACAAAATTCCATCCTGATGTTCCACTTACCTTGAAGGCTGTTTCTGTTTCCTTTCACCTCCCCTTTGAAGTGATCCACAGATCAGTCGTTGGGTCTCCTCTCTTCTCTATTTATTTATTTCCTTGGTGACTTCACCTAGTTTTATGGTTTTCAATGCCATTTATGCCAGATATTGTTTACTGTCCTTTGGCATCCATATGATTCCCTTAAGTTCCCTTCTGAATTTCAGGTACTTGAAGGCTAACAGCTACACTTCCTAGACTCTTGTGCAACTAAGCTTATGAACATGACTTAGGCTCTGCCAACAATAAGTACTCATAGAAAAAGTAACAGACAGCAAGGATGCTGAAGCCATTTTTCTGTGGCAGCTCCATCTGACATGCATGAGTGTTTTCTGCAACTGGGCTTCATATTTCACATCTTTTTGCCAATTTCTTTGGTGCGAGACATGGAGTGGAGGTAGTAGTAACAGTGTCTTGCCTTCTGGATTACAGCGATGATGAAGGGACTTGAGAATGGAACATCCAGCGGTGGTTCTTGAATTACATTCCTTCGCTCCTCCCAACAAATTTGGAAGCTTCTGCCTTAAATACCTTGAACGGTTTCTCTGTGCTTCCCTACATCCTGACTGATAGGCCAGTGATTCTAACATTTTATCTCCAGGCCAGATCTGTTCTTTGAACTTGGACTCCTATATTCAGCCCCTACTTGACACTCCATTAGATATATAGGCATATCCACCTTAAATCCAAAACTTAATTCTGATCTTCCCACCCAAACCTGCCCTTTCCACAGCTTTCCCCATATGAGCTGATGACAATTTATCCTTTCAGTTGTTTAGGCCAAAATTTTTGGAAGAGATTTAATTTCTGTTTTTCACACTTACATCATGTCTGTCAACAAGTCTCATTGTCTCTTCAGAATCTCTTTTTGTTTCTGTAAATACAATATAAGTGCTGTGAAGGTATGGAATTTAGTCTGTTTTGATACTTTTCCAGAACAGTGTTGGCACATAGTAGATGCTCCATGTTTTTGAATGAATAGATAAACGAAGAGTTGAGTAATAAATGGAGTGGTAAGTAAGATCCTGTTACACTATAATAGGAAGCATCTTTAGCTAAACTTTATTCCAGCTTATAGAAAGCACTCAGGTATGTTTTTAGGGAACAGATTCCCAGCATTTTTAGAGCATTTTTAGATTTGCGTGTATCTTAGTCTTACCTAGAGCATGATTCACTGAGCATTTCTGTCTTTGAATGGAGAAATGGAAAGGTGTGAAATAACTTACCTTAGGGCTGTTGTGCAGACTATGGAGCAATTCCCCTTCTAGTGTTAACAGCTTTGACGATGATCACAGCAGTATGAATATCAACATCAACTATTCATTGAGCACATACTGTGTGCCGAATCCTGTTCAAGGCATTTATGTTTAATTAAAAAAAAATTTGTGTGTGTGGCGGGCGCACCCGAGTGGCTCAGTCGGTTGAGCGTCCAACTTTGGCTCAGGTCATGATCTCATGGTTGACTAGTTCGAGTCCCGCATTGGGTTCTGTGCTGACAGCTCAGGTCCTGGAGCCTGCTTCAGATTCTGTGTCTCCCTCTCACTCTGCCCCTACCCTGCTCATGCTCTGTCTCTCTCTGTCTCAAAAATGAATGTTAAAAAAAATTTTAAAGTCTATTTATTTATTTCAAAAGAGGGAGAGTGAGCACAAATGGGGGAACAGGCAGAGAGGGGGAGAGAGAGAAGTCCAAGAAGACTCCCTACCATCATCACAGAGCCCGATGCAAGGCTTGAACTCACAAACCATGAGATCATGGCCTAAGCCAAAATCAAGAGTTGGAGGCTTAACTGAGGCACCATCCAGGTGCCCCTATGTGTAATTTTTATTATCAAGATGATGCTTTTATATTAAAGTATATCGAACTGAAAGAAGGGGTAAAGAGAAAAAAAGAAGTCAAATTGTACAACCAGGTTTATAATGAAATGTTATTTTCCTGCTCCACCCTCTCCCCCATCTTTGAAGTCGCCCTCCTCAGAGACAATCACTTTCAACCATTTTGGTTGTTTCTTCTGCTATCTAACTCCATATTTAAAAACAACAAGCTTATATTTCAATATCTTGAATTTCTATTTTGAAATATTATTTATTGACTTCCTATCTTGGGAGATGAGGATTCAGCTTTCCAATGATATCTCTTCCATCTCCCCATCCTTTCATTATAGTTATTTCAAAGCCTTGAAAAATTCAATTTCAGCATTTGCCTTAGTATGACCTTAATATGACTTATAGCTGGAGTTTTGTGGCACTTTTGGGTTTGTTTTTTTTTTGGAGTTAATAATTGCTTCACTCTTTAAAAACTTAGCTTTCTATATAACTATCACAGATTCTTTCCTCAAACTCTAAAAGCTCTAACACTCCTCTAAGTTCAGTCAAACCCATTAGGTAATTACCAGTGACTTTATTTTTTGTTTTTCTAGGAGACTATAACCTCGATCCTCCTGTTCATATATACGTGGGCTCCTCTTGAGGCCCAGCTATCATTTGGGACCTCCTGTCACCATCATCTTTGGGATTACCTATTTCCTATTCCCAGGTTTTCCTTTTTGGGTTTTACTTCCTTGTTCTGTTGGGTAATATACTAATGAGCTCCCTGATACAGGGTGCATGCAAGGTAGAGATTTTGAGACCTTATATATCTTAAAATAATCTTTATTTGATCTCACACTCAACGGTGAGTTGACTGGGTATGCAATTCTAGTATGCAGCTCATTTCCACTTGAGATTTTTGACATTTTTGCTTTATTGTCTTCTAGCTTTCAGTACTGCCCTTATGATATCTGATGCTACTATTTTTGCCAATCATTTGAATAAGATGTGTTTTATTTCTCCTCAGAAAGTTTTGAGGGCTTCTTTATACATGCTATCCCGAAATTTCAGTCTGGTTTGATTTCTCCATGCATTCAGGCTTCTATAACAAACTACCATAACTCGGGCATCTTATAAACAATGGAAATTTATTTCTCACAGTTTTAGAGGTTAAGAAATCCAAGATCAGGGCTTCTGCAGATTCTGTGTCTGGTGAGAGCCTACTCCTGGTTCATAGATAGATGACTGCCTTCTTATGGTGTTCTCACAGGTGTAAGGGTGCGGGATTTTTCTGGGGTCTCTTTTATAAGGGCGTGATTCCAATTCATGAGGATTCCATCCTTATTGCATAATCACCTCGCAAAGGCCCTACCTCCAAATACCATCACATTGAGGAAATAGGTTTCAATGTATTAATTTTGCGAAGATAGTCATACTCAGCCCATAACACTGATAATAATTATTTCTCACTTATTATGCTGGGCACTCAACAGGCCCTTTCAATCTGGAAATTCATGTCCCACTATTTGAGAATTTGCTCCAACAAATTCTTTAGTAATTTCTTCCCTCTGTTTTTTCAATTTTCATTTTCTGACACTATTATTAATTGGATATTGAACTTCCTGAGTTTCTTACATCTTTTTTCGTATTATTGATCTCTTTATATATTTTTCTCCTTCCTAAAATATTGCCTCATATATTTCAACGTTTTCTGTAACTTTTTTCAACGCCGCCAGTATATTTTTATATTCCCAAGTATTCTTGTGTGACTCTGTTCATAACCCAGCTCAGCTGTGTGATCCTGGTCAAGTTACTTAGCCTCTCTATGACTTCCTCATCTGTAAAATAAAGGATAACAGAACCTAACTCATAAAGTTGTTATGATGATTAAATGGTTTAATATTTGTAGAGCACTTAGTATATTGCCTGGCACATAGTGAGTTCTGTATAAATATTAGATAAATACAATAATAAATAGCACTCTGTCCTTGTTTCATGGATGCAATATGTCCACTTATTTCTCTGGGAACATTATTGCCTTCTGCATTGTTTTTTTGTTCTGTTGTTTGTTTACTTGTTTCCATCTCTTTCGTGTTAGAAGCACTTCTTAAATGCCTGGTGATTCTTGGTTGCACATTCACATTTAAAAAGACTACATGGGTACCTGGGTGGTTCAATCAGTTAAGCATCTGATTCTTGCTTTTGGCTCAGATCATGATCTCACAGTTTTGTGAGTTTGAGCCCCACATCAGGCTTAGAACTGACAGTTCTAAGAGCTTGCTTGGGATTCTCTTCCTCTCTCTTTCTGCCCCTCCCCTGTTCATTCTCTCTCTCTCAAAACAAATAAACTTAAAAACTTTTAGAAAATAAATAAATAAAATGAAGACCACATAAAGCCAATTGGAAGCTCTGTATGTATGTATTCGTTTTCTCTTGCTGCCCTCACAAATGACCACAAATGTGAGGTTTAAGACAACACAAATATGTTACCTTTCAACTCTGCAGCTTAGAAATCCAACATGGTCTCACTGGGCTGGAATCATGGTGTCTAGAATCACGGCTGCCTTCCTTTCTAGAAGCTGTAGGGGAGAATCTGTTTCTCTGGCTTTTCCAGTTTCTAGAAGCTTCCCTGGGTCACGGCCTCTAATTCCACCTTCAAAGCCAACCAAAAATCTCAGGTTGAGTCACATCGTATCACTCACCTTTTTTCATGGTCACATTCCCTGTGATTTTCCTCTTTTGTCTTTGTCTTCTTTTTTAATGGATTCTTACGACGATATTGGCTCCCAGGGATAATCCAGCATCATCTCTATATTTCAGGGTTGACTAATTAGCAACCTTAATTCCACCTGCAGCCTTAATTCCTCTTTGTCATGTAACCTCGCATATTCACAGGTTCCAGGGATTGGGCTGTGGATATCTTTGGGGGGGGGTGTGGGGGGCTCAGTGTGTGTATATGAATCTCATCAACTTGTGGTCTTCAGTGAATAAGTGGTTTTGCTCTTTCATTGGGCATCTCTTGTATGGATGTCTACTCTAGGACTGGTTAGTTTCTCCAGAAAGGAGTAATTCAAATTTCTGCCAGTGGGTGGGGGTTGGGGTTGGGGTGTCAAACCGGCTGCTTGTGTTTGAAACTTAGTAGAAGGGCCCCGACCTTCGGCAGGGAGACTTTATCCTAATCTCTGCTGTCCAGTACCAACCTCCCCTCCACCCTCTGCTTGGCTGGTGCTCCCAGCTCAGGTCCTTGGAGAAGACAGAAACTCCAATCTCTTTCTGATGTCAGGGAGAGACGGTTAGTTGCCTTGAATAGGGGAGGGGTGCTGAGGATCAGATTCCTATGCAAACTAGTTTTCTCTTTTTTAAAACTTAATTTTGACATAATTTCAGACATATTGTGAAAATTGCATTCACTACAAAGAATTTCCTTATACCCTTCACCCAGATTCCCCAAATGTTAATAGTTGCTTTATCACTCTCTCCTGGTATGTAGGCGAGCTGGATCCTGTTTTCCTGACCCATGCAATAATGTCCTATTGCCGTATTGCTGTGAATTTGGCGAGTTAAACCAACACAAATTTGTTACCTTACAGCTCTGAAGGGCAGGATTCTGAAACTGTTTTCTCTCAGCTAAAATGAAGGTATCTCTGGATCACATCCCTTCTGGAGGCTCTTGCCTTAACCAGCTTCTGGAGGCCACCCACATCCCTTGGCTTGGGGTCTCATGTCTCCATTTTCACAGCCGGCAGACTGCAAGTCTCTTTCTGACTCTGATCCTGTTCTGCCTCCTTCTTCCACTTTTAAGGAGCCTTGCAATGACATTGCACCTACTTGGAAAATTCAAGATAGACTGCTTATTTTAAAGTCAGTTGATTAACCATCTTAATTCTATCTGAAACTTGAATCCCCCCACCCCCTTGCCATGTAAGATAACACATTCAGGGGTTTGGGGGTTAGGATATGGACATCTTTGGGGGAACAGTATTCTGCCAATTACAACATGTATCTATTATTTTTTAAGCATTCTGATACTTTCTGGCATTCCAAGATATTCCAGGCTCATTTTGTACTTTCCTTACCCCTGACCTGGAATTAACCATCACTTGTTTTAATGTTGCAGTCTTTACAACAACAAAAATGATAGATGCCATTATTACTCTTGTTTCACTAATGGGAAAATATGAAACATAGATAGGTTAATTAACCAGCCCGTGGTCACACAGCTGGAAAGGGGCTGAGATCAAGAAAAGGACTGGAATCCAAGCGTATCTCCCTTCATGCCTATGCTTGCAGCTGCTCAGTACATGAGGGAAACCTCACCTTCACAAAACCCACTTGAGGTATTGGTGTAGAGAATAAAATTCACACTTACTATCAAGTAGCATATATAAATATTTTACAGTGTGTGCCTGAGTTTGGGAGCTTGCAATAGAAATGCTATGTTTGGTAAGCACATAATAGCTTCTTGGCTGATAGAACACTGAACCTTGTGATTAATATTCGTTTATTGTCTTTGAGTAAATGGAAGGAAACCCGTGTGCTGAGTTGCTTGTTTGAGATAAGTACTTTTATAGCCATCAAATGTATATATTTTTATAATATCGTTTTAATAATTGAGCTTTTATAACTGAGTTGAGTTTAAAATGAGCTTTAAGGAACTTGTTTGTTCACATTCTTGATCTGAAGTTAATGATTAAATTAAGGGATGACTTGGGTAATATTTCCTTCACAACTTAATTAATGATGTTGATTTTGGCTTAACATTTATTTAAAAATTTTTGTGTGCAAAGATGATGTCTGTGATTTAACAATATGGGCCAGATTTGATTGATCCCAGTATAACAGGAAACTGTCGGGATATTAACCACCAGCCCCAACCAGTATTTATAATAGAAATAAGCCTTCACCATAAAGCCTCTCCAACAGGCCTTGTAACTATAATGGCACTAGCAGGTGCCGCCACAAAAAAAAGCCAGCCTCCCCATGAACAAATATTAAATTAAAAAAATCAATCAATCTGCCGTCTCAGTTCTGGCCCCAGCATCATTTCTTCCAATAATGGCAAACTCAGGGTGTGTCAGTGCATCATTAACAGGTTAAAGACCTTTAGATTATTATTAGTAGTAGTACTATTAATATTGTTATTACTTTTGAAGTGTATCAGACACTTGGCTCTTTTCCTCCCACACTTGCCACTTTGGAATTGGCATGTAAACGTTGATGGGACTCATGGCCTGAGGGCAAGTCCTCGGCCCTAAAATCTGTCAGGAAATGGCAGGGTTTTGCAGGGTGGGCTGGTGACTCGTCGTGTGCTGTGCTTTCCTCTAGGAAAGCCAGGAAAGCTGTTTATTCTTCAGGGAGTGCTGTCATCTAGACGTAGGGGTCCTGTGATTCAGTTAGCCTCAGAAAGGCATCTTTACCCCTTCCTACTTTGTCCGTGTCTCCACTTTCTAAAGGGTTGTGACTCATCCTTGGCTGCCCAGCACATTTAAGCTGCTTTTTCTCTTGTTTCGTTTCTTCCTCCCCTCACTCCTGCCCCTATTCTGAGACCCCCCCCCCCATACCCTTCCTCACACTTATCCCCACCGAACAATAATGGCCAGTCCCAGTTCTCTGGCTTTGGGCTGCAATGCTAGGCAATCTGTTTGGTTATGTGGGGACTGTTCCTGAAGAATAATAGCTTGGGATCCTACCGTGGAATTTCAGCCATCACTTGAAGTGGGAATAGGTGCTATGTTTCAGACTGCCATGATTCCACCCAACTCTGTGGTTTGCTCCCTGGCTTGTGAAGTTCTTAGTGAAGAGTCTGTTTGTGATTTCAACCCCAAATATCTCTGTAGCTGGGACTTAGAATTCTGCTTTGTCAGGATTTAGGTACTGTATCTGAGAATTGGCTAGAGCAGCGCCTCTTAAACTTCCAAGGATATCAGCTGTGGATGCTTTCAAGAGTCAATTCCGAATCAGTAGATCTAACATGGAACCCGACAGCCTGCATTCCAGACAAGCTCACCTGTGACCCTGATGCTGCTGGTCTGGGGATCAGACTCGGAGTAGCAAGAACTAGAGTGAGGTGACTTGGGGACTCTTCAGAAATGTCCCCTATTTTGGGACATCTTAGTTTGTTGCAAAATCAAAATTCCTGTTTTTGTTAAATGTTTTATTACTATTATTATTATTTTTGAGAGAGAGAGAGAGAAAGAGAGAGAGAGAGAGAGAGAGAGAGAGAGAGAGAGAGAAAGTGCAAGCAGGGGAGGGGCAAAAAGCAGGATACAGAGAATCTGAAGCAGGCTCTAGGCTCTGAGCTGTCAGCACAGAGCCCCATGCAGGGCTTGAACTCACGAACTATGAGATCATGACCTGAGCCGAAGTCAGGTGCTTAACCAACTGAGCCACCCAACGCCCTGAAAATTCCTGTTTGATTACAGGAAAATCAAACAACCACCTATAAAAAGACATTAAGGTAGGTTAGATTCCTACATCACTGACACACACTATTTGTGGCACCGTTGCTGGGAAGGGATTTATGGGTAAATCCATGGGAGGAAAGTAGTATACATGGAATAAAGAGAGCTATGCTTAGTGAAAAATTTTTTAAATCTATTGCTGAATGAAAAGTCCCCTTTCCCCACTTTATATGTTTTCATTTCCATGCTGACAGAAGGAGAAAAAGTTTAAGGCATCCTCTTTCTCTCTTGATACATGTTAAACCAGTGAATCCTCTTTCTCCAAATCTTTGCCCAGGGCAAAAACCACTGTAAAAAAGACGACAGATCTGAGGTGCAGAGATATTTCACCCAATTTAGGCCATCGCCCTGGTAAAACACCTGCAAGACCCATGTAGCTGGTATTTTTAAAATATATTGTTCAATTTGACACGAACTTCCTGGATAATTTCCCGGCATCCACTTTGTTACCCACCAGAAGTGTTTAGAATTGAGTAATACATGAATTTCCAAGGGGGAACAATGGATCATGAGAGATTCTGACAGAAAACTGAACATTGGGAATCCAGCCCACACACATGAGGGGTATGTGTGTGTGTGTGTGTGTGTGTGTGTGTGTGTACGTGCTGTTTGGCGTGAGGATGGCAGAGAGCTGTGGGAGGGCTGCCGTAGCCCCGAATACGTCTGGTATTTTAGTTCCAAAAATCATGCAGTTCCTCTGAGCCTCTGTTTTCTCAGTCATAACATGGGAATGGTGAGTGGTGTGGTACAGTTGTCTGCTTCACATGTTTGTTTTGAAGGTCAAATAAGGTGATGTGTTTTTTTTTTTTAATTTTTTTTTTAACGTTTATTTATTTTTTTTGGACAGAGAGAGACAGAGCATGAACGGGGGAGGGGCAGAGAGAGAGGGAGACACAGAATCAGAAACAGGCTCCAGGCTCTGAGCCATCAGCCCAGAGCCTGACGCGGGGCTCGAACTCACGGACCGCGAGATCGTGACCTGGTTGAAGTCGGACGCTTAACCGACTGCGCCACCCAGGCGCCCCAAAGGTGATGTGTTTAAATGAGGTGATGTAGAAATTCACCTACAGATGTGAATTTTACTCAGGTAGGACTCAAACTCCAGGTATTAGGGCATCCCCCAATACTCCCAATAGTGCCATGGGATGGGTTCAAGCCCTCATTCTCCATATGGTAGGAGACCACAAACCCTGCCGCCCACCCTGACCTCTCCATGAGATGCAGGCCAACAATGATGGAGAATCTCAACCAACTCACCTTTCTTCTGCTTCCCCTGTTCCTTTTAGCAACTGGATTCCTGATTTCCTTCACAGCCTGCCTTCTGCAGGTGCTCTTTCATTTCTGTCCCATACCATCCCTCTTGCTTTGGTTTTTCAAGGCAAAGACTTGCACAAAGCGGTGGTGCACTTTGCTGTTACAGCTGCTGTGGCAGTTGCTGTAGTGTTGTGGGTCATATACAAAGGCTTCCGTGCAACAGTCCCAGCAAAGCAGACACCCATTAAACATGAGATGGCATTCCTGTTCCTAGAGTTGTGTTGGAATTCTTGCCACACAGATTGTACCACTGACAACTTTCCTTTTCTTAAATCTCTGATCTCCAGTGACACTATCGATCATTTCCTCCACTTCCCTATTTCTGCACTCATTCACATTTCTCAACCTGGCCTTTCTACTCTTTGTCTTTGCATCAGCCTCCTTGTTTCTTAAGCCCAGTAAGGAATTCTGAGCCCTCTCGCCTCGTGCCTCAGGCTCACATTAAAACACATTTAAAACACTTCAGAAGGTATCATCCTCAATCAAAAACATCTTCTCCCCTCCTCTTTCTAGCATGGTGTTGACCTAGGATGAACACCTAGGTGTTGAACTGTGTTGCTCCAAAACTCCTATGTTGAAGCCCTAACCCCAGTACCTTAGGATGTAACTGTATTTGGAGATGGGGCCTTTAAGGAGGTGCTTAAGGTTAAATGAGGTTATTAGGGTGAGCTTTAATCCATACAGTGTCCTCATAAGAGATTAGGACACAGACACACACACAAACACATACATGCGCGCGCGCGCGCACACACACACACACACACACACACACACACAAGACCATGTGAAGACACCAGAAGAGCCATCTACCTGCCAAGGACAGAGGCCTCAGAAAAAAACAGTACAGCTGACACCTTGATCTTGAGCCTCTAGCCCCAAGAATTCTAAGAAAATAAATTCCTGCCGTTTAATCTACGCCATTTGGCATACTTTGTTATGGCAGTCCTAGCAAACTAACATATGACTAATAGAAATTTAACACGAGCCACATAGGTAATGTGAAACATTTTAGTAGCTACCTTAACACAGAAAAAAGAAATGTGAAATTGATGACAATAATATACTTTAGTTAACCCAGTACATGCAAGCTATTATCAATATGTAATCAATATAAAACTAATGGAATATTTTACATTCTTTTTTTTTTTTCATAAAAAATTGGTGTGGATTTTACATTTACACATCCCAGTTTGGGCCCCCCACATTTCAAATGCTCCATAGCTATATATGGCCAGTGGCTACTCTCTGGGACAGCATAGCTTAGGCAGCACAAAGCACTGCTATAAATTTTGAAATTACCACTCCTTCTTTAATGTTGCTTGGCTGAAATCTTAGGCAGGAATAGAAAGAAGTAGTATAAAAATGTCGCCTTCTCTGTATTGCAAGCTACACCAACTTTCCCTCAAAAATTTAGGAGGCCAGAGTCAGTTTTTTTAATTTTTTTAATGTTTATTTATCTTTGAGAGAGGAAGAGAGACAAAGCACAAATGGGGAAGGGGCAGAGAGAGAGAGAGGGAGACACAGAATCTGAAGCAGGTTCCAGGCTCTGACCTGTCAGCGCAGAGCCTGACTGGTGCTCAAACTCACAAACCATGAGATCATGACCTGAGCTGAAGTCAGACACTTAACTGGCTGAGCCACCCAAGCACCCTCAGAGTCAGTGTTTTTAACATTTTTCCCTCTTCCCATCACAAAGCGATTTATCATGAGGGCACTATGCATACTAGTTTTCTACCTCTGTGATTCTTTTCAATGCTAATTCAGACTTGCTTGGCCAGGTTTGGCAACCATTAACCTTAACAACTAGTTAACCACACAGCTGGTTTAGGGTGACCTTTCCCTCTGATCCTGTCATCATTCAAGGCCCATTCCATGATCCCGTTTCTAAGAAGTCCTGACCACTCCAGGCTGCATCTGCTCTGAATCTCTCTAACACATGAAGTCTGGACCATACCTGCTAGTTCTTAAGGATTTTCTATTTTGCATCACTTACTGTTGTTTCAGATGCATTTATCTTGTTTTTACAACTAGATCAAAGGACATATTGTGGCTTAGAGGGAATTGTACAAGTTTGAGCTTGTGTCTTGTACAAGTTTGAGCTTGTGTCTTGTCTCTGCTACCTGCAGGCTGTGTGCCCTTAGATAATGTACTTAGCCTCTCTGTGCCCCCATAAAATAGGGATCATACTACTTACTTCACAAGAGTCTTTATGAAGATTAAATGTCAGAATGTATCCAAAAAACCTGGCTTTTAATCGGTTCTCCATAAGCAATAGCTGATGATGTCTCCTTATTATTCCAGATTTATTGAGCACCTATCAAGTACCAGGCACAGTGCTCAGTCCTGGGGATACAGCTGTGACAAAGAAAAGATTAATAATAACTTATTGGAAATAGGGCCAGTCCTTACATTTCTGTTTTATTTCACGTTGCAAATAGAGTGCAGAGTGTATGATAGGAAATTAACAAATTGTTGCTTTGTAACAACAGTCAAAACATGTATTGACAACATCAGAGTCCGTTGTGAGTTTGGTGTGGGTTTGGTACCTGTTGGCTGGGGTAAAATGGATTTTCAGTGCTTCTGTGGTTTACTCCTCAGAAGGCATCTTTAGAGGTTCCTTAGTGTGAGTGTCAATATACCGTATGTTAAGTGGTGATTTGACAGCTCAGGATCAGATTTATTTTCCTGTAAGTTTCACCTGAATATCATTCTAGATTGGTGTAGTGTTTAGTCTGTATTGCCAATGGGTACTCAAAACATTGAAAATTACATGGAAGGGTTATGGAACACAGGAAATTTTAGAACAGGAAATCCCTGTAAGTCTAGTTGAGTCTGCAATTGTGCTACCCCATAATTACTTTCCTTTGTAATGTTTATCTCCTTAAAATATATAATATTTGTATAAATACACATATGCATATGTACAGTACACACATAGTTTGCACTGTAAATTTACCCCTGTTTTTGTAAAGAAATCCCACTAAAACTTATTTAATACCATGTTCTTTCTGGGCTTAAGTACATAGCCCTTCTTTTTTCTTTCTCTTTGGCATTAAGTCCTTGCAAATCTCCCTCTATTCTGCTACCTTGGAATTGAGGACATTCTTGGTGAATTCCTTGTACATTTTCTTTTCCTTTCTTTTCTTTCTTTCTTTCCTTTTTTTTCCCAGAGGAAAGTAGAGCAACTATGTTTCCACCTTTGTAAATAATTAAGGTCCTTGAGTCCTTGTATCATTCTGGTTGCCCTCTGTTGTACCTTCTTGATTTCAATAATATTCTTTTCATATTAATGCGATCCGTCTTGTAGGACTGCTCTCACTGCATTCCAAATGGAGACTCTCCTCCAGCCCCCTCCATTATAACGCAGTAATTGTTGTTGACCTGCATTCTGTGCCTGTGCAGCCACGAATCCATTTCCTATCCTTTGGCTGCTGGAATTTTCCCCTACTGTGTTTTCTTCCTATGCTATCTTTATTATCCAAAGACCCAGTAAGCCCCCAACTTCAGGGTGATCTTCAGTTTCTTTCTATCTGTCCTTGGTCACAAATAGTCACCTGCAAAAGGCAACTGCTTACACTAAGAAACCAAGCTTGCTGAAGATATAAATAGGCTCGAGAAGTGTTTGGAGACATTCAGACATGAGAGAGCTCTAATGAACTCATGAGGGGAAGTAGGAGGCAAATTGCTAAAGTTTTCTGGGTGCAAAGGAAGCAATATCCATGCTCAAAGAAGACTACCGCCATGTTGGTGCTGGTGCCATTGCCAAAAAAGAACATTGCTCCCAACAGACCTGTTCTATGAACTGCTGTGATATTTCCTGTGCCCTTTTCTGATGTACCTGGAGTTTTCCAAATCTTCCCTATGTCTCTACTGCATCCAATTTCCAGTTTACTTCTTGGATTACCAGAACATTCTTCTTTCTTGACTCTAACACACTCCATTGCAAATTATTCTGGACATGGCTGCCAAAATGATTTCTCATGACTGGCACTGGGATCAGGATACCCAGTGACTTAATCCTGTAGTGGTCCTTCAGGGCTCTAATCAAATAAATCTTCCACTCTTGCCGTTGAAGGCCTCCAGCAACTTGTACTGGATTTGCCTGTTTGAAGTGATCATATGCCATGTTCCTGCCTCCTTCTCAACCACCTACCTCTGCTAGATTTGGCCCTGTTTCACAAATTTATCTCCTCTCCCTGCCCAGTAATCTCAAATTTATGTTTTATTTTATTTTACTTTCTTTTTTATTTTATTTTGTCTTTATTTTTTTAATGTTTATTTTTGAGAGAGAGAGAGAGAGAGAGAGACAGAGCATGAGTGAGTGGGGAGTGGCAGAGAGAAAGGGAGACAGGATACGAAGCAGGCTCCAAGCTTCAAGCTGTCAGCACAGAGCCCGACGCAGGGCCTGAACTCACAAACCATGAGATCATGACCTAAGCTGAAGTCAGACGCTTAACTGATGGAGCCACCCAGGTGCCCCTCAAATTTATGGTTTAATGTCTTCCCAACATTTCCCAACTCTCATATCTCCATTTTAAAAATTCTGGTTAAAGTTCAGTTTCTCCTAAAAGTTTTGCTTAAGTAACTTCACCCAATCACAAACCATTATACCAATCCTGTGCTTCTTTTGAATATATTCATGTAATAATGGTAACATGTAAATATTTGTCCAAAGCCTCCATGTTGGAAATAGTTGTATTCATTTTAGACATGTATATTCATTCCAGAAGTGCCAAAGCAACTGGGGATTTGGAGCAGTTCTATCAACCACAGTCAGCCAATCTCCCAATTTTATCTCAAAAATCAGATAAATTCTAGTGATTTGCTATGATTTGATTAGTGCTTTGTTGATTTTTGTTGTAGTAAATGTGAAATGACTAGAAATATCTGGATAAGAACATTGTAACTTTTTATCCAATGATTCCTAAAGGATTGTGTGTGTGTGTGTGTGTGTGTGTGTGTGTGTGTGTGTGTGTGTATAGAATGAGAAAGATGAGAGCATCAAAATAAGATGACAAAAATTTTAAGAACACACAAATTTAAGACACTCCCTCTTTATATCATTCAGGTTGTCTTTGATGAATGTTCTTGATTTCAATGATTTTCTTGCCTTATAGATCACTACCATTTTATGGGGTTACTTTATGGCAACCTCCATGATAATGTGATCACACTCCTCGAACTATATTTCATGGCTGCTCATTCATGATTCAAAAGGTGAAAAATATAACAACACGCCAATGCCTTCTCCTTCCTTCCCTCCCTATCTTTGGGGGAAAAAAGTAGATTATTCTCAACTTTGGTGATTTTATGGTGAGAAAATCTTTCATACCTACTAGTGATACAAGAAGTGGTTCCAAACTTTCTGAAGGTATTTTGCAAATACATGTCTACAGCCTGTATTTCCACTTCCATAAACCTATCATCAGGTAACTAGAAATAGTATAAAAGATTTATATACAGTGATGTTGGGTTGTATATAAATGGTTGGATTATGGTTATATTGTTTATGGGACATGGTATAATCTTTCTTGGTTACTCTAAGTCATCGCTTTGTGGAAATGTTCAGAAAGCAGAAATTCCCATAACTTCCCATAGGAGGCAGATACAGGATCATATGACTTTTTTCAAAATCAAAAAAATTGCCATATAAAAATCCCAAACAGTTTTTTGCCTCCTAAGATAGGAATTCCAAATTTGCTTTTGGAGATCATTCAGTTGTTGACTGCATTAATTATACGATGGTGGCTTCCCTACCAGTCCCAGAGTATGGATTTCATTTTCATGAGCAAACAATAATCTTCTCTTTCCAAAGCCGCACTCATATCTAGTTTCTGTTATTAGCAGCTAAAAACAATTCCTAACAGATGCAAGAAACTTGTATGATAGTTACCAGCTGGTAGAGTTTGGTACAACTAAGTTATAATGATAAATACATTGAAATTGAACATGCTATGGCTTTGTGTGTGGTGTTTTAAATAAGTAGTAACAATAGTGATAGATATGAGTATAGAAATTTGTAGCTTGCAAAACATGTCCACAGATCGGATTCCATCAGTTTATTGCAAGAAGGTTGGTTAAGAGATTAATGGAAAGGAAGCTTGCAGAGTTACTTAGGTTCTAGCTTTGGATCTGGCAGCAGCTACTCCTATGACCTCAGGTGAGTATGGTAAAGAGATAAATAGTCCCATTTTAGAGAGGAAAACACTAGAGCATGATAAAGATAGGCCTTTTCCAAAGTTCTTAGATTTGCTGACTTCAAAGGTCTCCTTCAGCCTTAAAATTCTATCCTGCTACTGTGTTTCTAATGTGGCCAGTACAAATCACTCCTACCTCAGAGTCCTTGACCTTTGAAGTTTTCTTTTCCTTTTGTGTTCTGTGTGTGAGGGGCTAAGTCTGTAGTAGGCTAGGAAAGAGGATGGGAACAGGATAGCAAAACAGAGAGGCGCATGTTTCCAGAAAAATGGCAGAAAGCATACTTCTTTGTGAAAAGAACACTATTTCTCTTGGTGCAATGTGCAAATAACATGCTCTGTTCATTTATTTTACCTGCCTAGCTCACTTAGATATTTAGTTCATGGTCCTAGACCAGATGACCTTGAAACTTTCAGGTAACTCACTATTGCGTGAATATCGAGAGGGAAGTAATTGCTGGTTCACACATTAGCAAGTGAATTTAACAGGACAAACCATCCAAACTATCTACCCACACACGTTGACTGAAAGATGAAATTTTCTATAGAAAAATGATGGATCACAAATGTAATATCCTTAAGCAATAGACTCATGGATGTGTGGGTTTGTTAGATGGAATAAAACAACCGTTTCAGGTTAAGGCTCTGTTCTGTGCTGTGCAATATACTAGCTGTTAGGTGCATTTGGTTATGTCTGGCCCAACTTAAATTAATTAAAATAAAAATAAATTTTAAAAAGTCAGTTCCTCAGTCTCATTTTAAGTGCTCAATTCTTACATGTGGCAGGCGGCACCTCCATTGGAGAACATAGATTATAGAACACTTCCATCATCACAGGAAGTTCTGTTTGACACTGACCCTCTAAGTCAGTTGTTCTCAACATTTTTATACCTCTAACACATCTGATATATATAACAATCCCATTAAAAACAATGCTTTGCACTCCCTGCTGTGCTCATCTCCCAGTGGGTACTTCCTCCTCAACGGGGAGAGGCTTACCAGAATCTGGGCGAGGGGTAGTTCCAAAAAGTCCCCAGGTTACTCCCACATGCCTTCTCACACTTCGGTGTCCCACTGAGAGTCACTGTTCCTGAAAGCCTGTAGAGCTGTCGTGCTCATCCTTGGCTGCACATTGGAATCACTTGCGGAGTTTTAAAACTATTGATGCCTGGGTCCCACACCCAGAAATTCTGCCTTAATTGAGCTTTGGGATTCTTAAAGGCTTCCCAGGGGATTCTAGTGGGCAGCCAAGATAGAAAATCCACTGTTTTAGGGATTAGCATTTGGTAATTAACAGATTATCACTTGGTTGATCCCATTAGGCAATATGAATAAGGAGTGATAGTTTACTTCCAGGAATATCTTATGATGGCTTCCTTCTAAACTTCTTTTCAAAATAGATACCATTCATAGTTACTTTAACTCAGACGTTATTAGCAAACAAAATTCATGACTTGATTATCCAAAATTATTATTAAAATAAATGCATTTTCTTTCTTTTTTTAAAAAAAAATATTTTATTTACTTATTCTGAGAGACAGAGACAGAGACAGAGAGAATCCCAGGCAGGCTCCATGCTGTCAGCGCAGAGCCCAATGTTGAGATCATGACCTGAGTTGAGATCAAGAGCCTGATGCTTAACGGACTAAGCCACCCGGGTGCCCCTAAAATAAGTGCATTTTCAATGACTTCTGTCTGTCTTGGGATAAAGCAACAAATGACACACACTCCTTTCATCTGTACTGTCTAGCCATTTTAGAGGCTTTCAGTTCCTCAGACTTGCATGCTCTCTCTTGCTACTGGGACTTCACATGTGTGGTTCCCTCTGTCTGCAGCACTGTTTTCTCTAATCCCCTTCCCCCATTGCTGTTATCCCTCCCTCTCACCTGACCTTCAAGTCGCAATATAAACTTCATTTACTCAGGGGACATCCCTCTTATTCCTCTGACCCAGACTAGATTATTGGACAGAGACTCAGAATATTCCTTTCCAACATTCTGGTTCCTCCTTATATTTCCTAGCCCCCTCACAGTTAGGCAAAGTCATGTGACTTTTTGCTGGCCGATGAAGGCAGAATGGAAGAGGCACATAGCAATTCCATGAACAGGGAAAGCTCATGTCTGATTCCCCCCTCTCCCTTCTCCTCTGTGGAGATACATAACATCCTAGACGGTAGAATCTCCTTCAGTCTGAACCTCTGTATGACCATGTATGGTGCAGACCCCTGTGCTGAATATGGAGCACAGATAATAAAGAAACTTCGGTTGTGTTGAGTTTTGGTGCTTACTTTGTTATTAACAGCATATCCTACCTTAGCCTGACTAACACAGATATGTCCCCCTCCTATGTGCTCCTCTGCAACCTGGATTGATTCCTTACAACCCTGATCAGATGTCTAATAGCTCTTTAACACAGCCTCTTCCTTTTAGACTGTCAGGTCCATACAGGAAAGAATGGCAGCAGTTGTATTCCTTGTTGAATCCTACACTTAGTTCGTTAATTGACATATCAGTTGAGCAATACATACATGATGAACGAATGAATGAATGAGAGAGAGAGAGAGATGAGAGCTAGCTATATCTTATTCTCTGTCAGTGTTTGCAGATCACTCTATTAATAGTACACAGGCAAACCCCGCTATTATGATAATTATAGAGAATATAAGGTTGAGACATTACTTATGAGGATAAATTCAAAGAGCTGGAACTAGAATGAAACTTAGACACTATTTGATTCACGATGTTTCTAAGTCAGGTCAAAAGAACATTTACATCGAAAGAACACAGGGGTGTTTTTAAAAATTAGCTAGTTCAATGAACGGATTCAGCTGAAGGAGCCGCTGCTGTTCTGGAATGCCGTTCGTTACCTTGGAGGAAAAGGGAGGTCTAGGAATCAAACAGGGACATTTATCGGCTCATGAAATTATTACAGACCATTTCGACTCATCTAAGCCAGAGAAAATCCAAACTTCTGATGATGGGGTCTGGATATTGGCGTTTTCAGCAAGCACCTGGGGGGTTTTTATGCACTAGCATTTGAGGACCACTAACCTAGTTCAGCCAATTGGGAAAGGCAGGCGAATGCCATTACAGTGTCATCTTTCCCACCCCATGGAGGCTGGTGATTAATAGCGATGGTTCCCTTGTGAAAGCGTTCACAGTCGTAGTGATGGTGCCCTCGTGAGAACTTCCACTACCGATCCATATGTAGCCACCCTTCCATGTGGGGTTAAGAAACTCTTCAGAGTTGGAGAACAGAATGGGTAAGAGCACCTGTCTGGAGTCAGACTCTGGTTTTCCATTCTGGTCCTACCACTTCCTAGATGCCTAAACCCAAGGTAGCTGTTTACCCTCTCTGGGCCTCAACTTAATCATCTGTAAAGTGGGGGGGATAATAACATAATCTATTTCATAGGAGTATTTTGAAGATTCAACAAATGACACATATACAGCACCTGATTCATAAAATGTACTCAGTGTATATTAGCTGTTATTTGATTGTTCTGAGCCCTATGCTTTCCCCAGTACTTTGGAATACTTACATGTATTATTGTTTTGAGGAGATTTGTAGTAGAGGTGTCTGTTCATGGGAACTATAATTAGACCCTGTAAAAAAATTCATAGTACTGAACTGGCCTTTATCAGGTAATCTTTAATGATACATGTGGACCCTGCCTAAGTATCCCCAGTATATGAAAATGCAGATTTACACAGTAGATGTATTAATAAGTTAGTCTTTGCTTTATAAATAGAAGTCTTCCTTTTTTAAGAAAAGTTTTCTTTAGGATCAGTTTGGATAAGAGATTTCCTGTGGTACCTTTAAAACATATACCAAAAAACTAGTTTATATGAAATTTTCAGAGATCTGTTTATTGTACAAATGAAAATATTTGTTTCCCTCTCAAGGCTGCCTTTTGTGGTAGTATAACACAGCTATTACTGTTCATCAGCAAAGGCTTAGGGCTCAAGTCTATTGGATGGTACTGCACTTGGAGGTATGAGTTTAGAAGGGACATCACGCTTTTGAATCACAGACTTGTTTGCAGTAGCAAAGGAACATCACATCCAATGATTCTCAAATGTCCACATACAGATGGGGACAAGACTGAGACAAAGTTTCTGCTGGTTTATGGTGCAATAAGAAAAATAAGGATAACGTGCTGAGGTTTCCCTAAGAGTCAGTTTCTTCAAATTAAAGGATTATTCTGTATGTGATACGATGTCTTCTTGTTTAGGGGGTTAAAATTTCCCATCTCTTATCAAATGCTGGCTACAAATGCGACTATTTCAGTCGCCCTTTTTGGATAAGATGAAAATGTTGGCAGTTCTACACTGGATGCCACAACTCAATTTTTTGTAATTTACTTTAAAGGCACGAGAAAGACTAAATTCAATGCCACTTTAAAAAAAAGACCTCAATGATTGGAGAACATAAGTGACCTGTACAAGAATGCACAGTGAGAGTAGAAGCCAGCATTGGAACCCTGTTCTCCAGATACTTCCTGTTACTTAAGACACTTTGTGAGACTGTCTTTCATTATTCCATCCTTTCAGCCTGGCTTTTGTTAGCCATCTTATTCTGATAAGATCTGTATTTATATCCTATTGCTACCGATTTACTCCTAGTGTGTAACAGCATTTCCTTTTATATGACTTTACCTTTTTTGATCCCTTTTCTAAACATAAACTTGTTTATTGAGTACTTAATTCGGTTGTTAGGACTAAGTGGCTATGTATTCATTTATTATAATACAATGATCCATTAAAACATGTTTTTCTTTATGAATAGTATGAAGTTTGCACTTTTTCCCCCTCCTCTAAATAATGTCTCATACCGAGAATCTATGGAAGGAGCTGAGAGAAGTTGTAAATGATTAAATGAGACATTGATGGACATATGAAGGTGTTTGAAATGCAGTTGGTTGTTTCTTGAAATATAACCCATGGTTCTCCTTTTTGTTTGAAAAGTAGACAGCTGAGTAGACCAAAAATTAAAGCAAAACGCTGTTCATCACGTCTTCAGGGAGCACGGACTTTCACCCTGTAATGCTGTGTGGGATTCAGTGCAGGGCACGTCAGCAGACACCCTCACTCTGGCACCAGCTGCCTTTCCTCCTTACCTCCTTTCTCCCTGCCCCCTTCTTTCCTTCCTCTTCCTTCCTCCCTCCCTCCCTTCCTCCCTTCCTTCCTTCCCTCATTCCTTCTCCTTTCCTCCCTTCCTTCCTTCCCTCCTTCCTTCCTCCCCCTTCCTTCCTCCTTCCTCCCTTCCCTTTTCCCTCCTTCCCTCCCTCCTTCCCTTCCTTCCTTCCATAAAAAAAAAAAAAAAATTGGAAACATCTCTGACAGTGAATCTTGAATGGAGAAATTCCAGAGGGAAAATATGCCTGTGATCATGTTGCAGAAAAACCCACCATCAACCTGGTCACAATCAGGAAAACAAGAGTTCTCACAGAAGTCTCTTTGTGTGACCAGCTGCAGTTCAATTATTCTATCTAACTGGGCAGGCTTGACATGCTCTCTGCAATATCTTCCTGAGCCCCGAGCCAGATGGAGGTCAGTGGTCCAGCTCAAGTTTCATGAAAGAGCTCATGTCCCCTCTATGGTGTTGCTCTTTTAGTTTTTACTATTCATCTTCTCTGGTTTTGATTTTCCTCTTTTCCCCTTTCAGGGTGAGAAAACTGTTTTCAAAGGACTCTCTCCAATTTCTGGTAGTCATTTCTGTAGCTATAAAGATTTTTACTTTAAATATTTTTATCTGTCATGTGTTTGTACCTTTCTAATTTACATGCTTCTGTTGATTTTATTACTTTGCTACATGCAACAATATGTATGTATACATAAATGGCCAATTGTGCGTGTGATTTATATGTATATATTTTTATGCTTCATATATATTTCTTTCTATGTTTCATGTGTATGTATGTACACATAAGGCGTAGGAATAAAAATATAGAAATAATAAAAAATATTATTTGAAATCCCATATATCTTACTTATAGGAAAAGCCCGAGTAAACTTTCTCATATCAAGACATGTGTATGTATAGATAGATAGATAGATAGATAGATAAAAAATAGATGTAATTCACATGTGAAAAAAGGAGGGAAACATCCTGTGGAAAATAATACATGGTCAGCCAGAGAAGCAGAACAGTATCATGTACACAGCCTGTTATTACCATCATGTATTTATACATCCTGTATGCTTTCCTAGCCAACATAACTAAGCTCATGGGCTGAAATTATTAGCATCTTTTCTAGATATAGTGAGTCGTTCTGTTCTTCTGTGGCTAATGAATGACAGAGAGGTGTGCCTATGATAAACTGTAAACTTCAAATACATATCCCAGTTCCAGACAGTCCTATTGGAACATGTTTTCTCCTTTCTTCTCTTTCTCTCAATCTCCTTCTCCTTCCTCTCCTCCTGCTCTTCCTCCTTGTCCTTCTTCCTCTTTGAAAAATGCCTTGGGGCACCTGGGTGGTTCAATTGGTTAAGCCTCTGGCTCTTTGACTTCAGCTCAGGTTATGATCTCATAGTTCATGAGTTCAAGCCCCGCATCGGGCTCCATGCTGACAGTGCAAAGCCTGCTTGGGATTCTCTCTCCCTCCCTCCCTCTCTTCCCCTCCCACACTCGTGCCCTTTTTCTCTCTCAAAATAAATAAATAAACTTAAAGACAAAGAAACAGAAAAATGCCTCTGTTGTTACTTGTGGTAAGCTCTGAACCCTAACACACTATTTTGTTGTATGTCCTGCGCTCAGAGACTGCACATCGAAATCCTATTTGCTGCAGTGTAGACGATTGCCTGGAGGTGACAGCCCCTCCCTAGCAAATTTTCCAGGGTCAGGGCCCTTGCCAGTGGTCTGGATAAAGCCACAGGACCACTAGAGTGGCACCTAAGAAAACCCCAAACAAACAACAACGACAACAACAAAAACAGAGCAAGATTCTTTCCCTCTTATTTTTCTCGCAGGAGAAAGAAAGGTGGTGAGGATAGGTTGATATGTGATGAATTAGTTCTATTCAGAGGAGTGCTATCATTTTAATGTCCTTTTTTTTTTTTTTTGAAAACGCACCCACAGTCTCTGAATTCCCATTAATGCAAAGTTCAGATAAAGCTGATGAAAAGCATCTGCCATCTTGATAGTTGCCATGGCAGATGGCGCCAGCCTTTATGCTTTTATCAGTATTAGTATCAGAACACACTTTGTGTTCCAAGCTGAGATAAAAATCATTGAAGCTGTACCTGGAAGAGGCAGTGCCACACGGCGGGCCCCAGTGTTCTGCATCTTGACAGAACGGCCTGCATAAAAGCCACACACGACATATTCTTGTGGTTCATTAGTTCATCAGTACTGACGATATTCCGGAAACTCGGAGGAGGAGGGGATTTTCTAAAAAGGCTCTTGTTGTCTGAACAGGCTCTACCTGTTGCCGCTTGTCCCCTTGGAGCCTGTGGAGGGATCGCATCCCTCCTGTGGCCATTTATGTGGACTCTGCCGCCTTTGGGAAGCTCTGTGGGGGAAGGCATTCAACCTCGACCTTGGCAAACTAGGAGCAGTGCGGAAAAAGAAGGAGCCTTTTGAGTTCCCTGCGCTGGGTAGGGCCCGGGCTCTGTAGGGAGCCTGCAGCTTCCTTTCAGCAAGTACATTCCAACATTGGGACGCTTGCTCACCTCTCTTTCTGTGTCTGTCACAGCTCCTGCTGCAATGTGCCACACGTTGATGATGGTAGAACTGAAACCCTGTGCCATCTCCCCGCTCTTGGCCTCAATCCAAGTTCTGCAGCCTCCTGCAGGATGGCCCAACAGACCCTTGGTTATTCCAAATGTCCCAAAGATGTGACTTCAGAAAGTTAAAGCTGTTCTGCCGGCTCCTCATGGTGCATTTCCAAACGTATTGACAGATTCTCCCCCACCCTTGTTTCCTCTCTTTAGTTATGTGTGAGATTATTTTTGGTAATATTGTTGCCTGATAAATAGAGGGGTTGTGAGATCTTAAGTTATTATGCAAGTGTTAGCTACACAGCCTGGTACACCATTTGGCTGGTGCATGGGGGGAGATGAACACTGACAAAGAGGAGGAGGGCAAGGAGTTATTTTAAATTAAAGTATACATATGTATCTATATGACATTAATAATAAGGGTTGGGAGCCATTAGAGTTGGCTGCACTGGCTTTTCAGGAACCTCCAAGAATACTTTAACGGAATTTTTAAAGTGAAGAGACAAGACTTTCTTATGTTTCTTCCCTTGGTTAAGAGAACTGGATTCGGCGCCCAGGCTCAAATACCGGCTGCACCGTATGCTAACTGTGTGATTTGGGGACACCTACTTAACTCCTCTATGGCTTGTCTTCCTTACTTACGAGAAGGAGATTATACTCACCTCCATCTCATAGAGTAACCATGAGGCTTAAAGAAGATCATGTGTGTAAGGCGTATGGCTATAAATGCTCAATAAATGTCAGCAAATACTACTACTATAATTCCCATCACTTCCCCTTTTCTTAGCACTGAAGTGGCTTTAAAGAGGACACCCACCTCACCAGCGGCATCTACCTGGCAGGTGGGACACCTGGTTCCAGTTTTCCAGAACTCTAAGCATTCGACAGCTGTGGTTTCAGCCCAGCTCCAAGTCAGGGTCCGAGCATGCTTTCTGAGTTGCCTCCACCGCCTGATGGACACTGCATGGACTGGTTCCTACTTCGGGCCCTGGGTTGGATAGGTGAAGGTCAATAATTAATTCACCTCTACTGATTATTCTACAGCTGTATGGTTTATAAAGGGTTGTCATAGGAAGGCAAGGAGGGTTATCATGATTTCTGTAACACCAATTCTCAATCTGGTGCAATGCCCTTGCCTACTCATACCAGGCTGCGTTACTGTCCCAGAGGAAGGTGAAAAGAAAATGTGCACTTTCGAGAAATGTGTTCCATAATTAACATGCTCTTACCTTTGAAAATGCAACGATACATTATCCTTCTTCATTTTAAAGTGAAGTATAATTTATATACAGTAAAATGAACTTTTTAACGTACAGTTCTCAAGATTTGGCAAACACATACAGTTACATAACCCTTTCCATAATAAAGATATAGAATAGTTTTATCGTTCTAAAAAAATTCCCCTGTGCGTGTTCTTTGCAGACATCCTGTCCCCCACACCCGTACCCTGGCGATCACTGATCTACTGTCTATCTCTATAGTTTTTCTTTTCCAAGACTGTCATATACATGGAATAAGACAACCTGTAAACCTTTGGGTCTGTGTACTTCATTTACGTCATTGTATTTGAGCTCCATCCATGCTGTGTGTGTATCAGTAGCTTATTCCTTATTATGAAATAGAATTCTATTGTATAGCTGTATCACAGTTTGTTTATCCATTATATTGTTGTGTTACATTTGGGTTGTTTCCCATTTTGTGCAAGGAAAGATAAGCCTACTCTAACCATTCATGAACATGTTTTTGTGTGAACATAAATTTTAATTTCACTTGATTAAATACTTAGTGATCTGACTGCTGGGTCATCTAGTGAGTATATTATTATCTTTATAAGAAATGACCAAACATTTTTCCAAGTGGCTGTGCCCTTCTGCATTCCCACCATCAGTGAATGAAAACTCCAGCAACTCCATGTCCTTGTCAATACTTGGTATGGATAGGTTTTCTTTGTTTTTCAATTTTAGCCTTTCTTGCAAATATAGAGTGGTTTCTCATTATGGTTTTAACTTGTATTTCTCCAGTGAATGATTATGTTCAGCATATTTTCATGTGTTTGTTTGACATGTGTACATTTTTGATCAATTTTCTGTTCAAGTGTTTTGCCCATTTTATTTTGAATTGGGTTAATTTTTTTTTTAATATTCACTTTTGAGTGTTTGTTTTTTAAATGTATTCTGGATACGATCCTGGTCCTTCATGGGTCACCATATATGTAGGTCTATTTCCGCACTTTTAGGTCTGTTCAATTGACAGATATTTCTATTCTGTCTTCAGTACCATACTGTTTTGATTACTGTAGCTTTATGGTAAGGCTTAAAATCAGATAATCGAGTCCTTCAAACTTGTTCTTCTTGTTCAAAGTTGAAAGCTACATAATGTAAAGTATCAATACATTTCCCAATTACTATATGTTAAGCATATACACTTACTTGAGATGATGCCAGTGGGGAGACAACTGTCTACTTCACCCTGGGGATTTTAGAAACACTGCAGAGTATGTATATGTGTATTAAAAAAGATGAGAGAAGCTAATATGAACTCCCAGAGACCTGAAAACCATTTGGATTTGGATGTCTAATCAAATGGAATGACTTATGACGGCTTTCGATATAGTTAGCCTACATTTTTTAAAAATTTATTTATTTATTTACTTATTATTTATTTATTTAATTTTTTAAAATTTACATCCAAATTAGCATATAGTGCAACAATGATTTCAGGAGTAGATTCCTTAATGCCCCTTATCCCTTACCCATTTAGCCCATCCTCCTCCCACAATCCCTCCCATAAGCCTCAGTTTGTTCTCCATATTTATGAGTCTCTTCTGTTTTGTCCCCCTCCCTGTTTTTATATTATTTTTGTTTCCCTTCCCTTATGTTCATCTGTATTGTATCTTAAAGTCTTCACATGAGTGAAGTCGTATGATATTGGTCTTTCTCTGACTGACTAATTTCACTTAGCATAATAGCCTCCAGTTCCATCTATGTAGTTGCAAATGGCAAGATTTCATTCTTTTTGATTGCCAGTACTCCATTGTATATATATACCACATCTTCTTTATCCATTCATCCATCGATGGACATTTGGACTTTTTACATACTTTGGCTATTGTTTATAGTGCTGCTATAAACATGGGGGGTGCATGTGTCCCTTCGAAACAGCACACCTGTATCCCTTGGATAAATGCCTACTAGTGCAATTTCTGGGTTGTAGGGTAGTTCTATTTTTAGTTTTTTGAGGAACCTCCACACTGTTTCCCAGAGTGGCTGCACCAGCTTGCATTCCCAGCAACAATGCAAAAGAGATCCTCTTTCTCTGCATTCTCGCCAACATCTGTTGTTGCCTGAGTTGTTAATGTTAGCCATTCTGACAGGTGTAAGGTGGTATCTCATTGTGGTTTTGATTTGTATTTCCCTGATGATGAGTGATGTGGAGCATTTTTTCATCTGTCGGTTGGCCATCTGGATGTCTTCTTTGGAGAAGTGTCTATTCATGTTAGTTGGCCTACATTTTTAAAAACTCACCTTCATATTTTTGTGGATAACTGTTCACAAATTTAGTTCAGAACATTCTAACCCCTTTAGGCTGCTGCATGAAGTTTCAGCCATAAACAGAACACAATTATTCCCTATGGCTTACCATTACATGGGCCTTACTATGAAAAGCTTGCCTTGTATAGCACTCCATTGCTTACAAAGTTCTCTTATGCACATAATTCCATTAAGTCCTCACGACCAGCCTTGGAACAGCTCTTCCTGTCCCCTTTCTGCAGATGAGGAATCTTCAGAGAGTTCAAATCACTGACTCATTGTTATTGGCACAAAGTGTCCTTGAGTTAGGACTCTACCTAAGTCCTTATACCAAGTCTTCTTAATTATTGGTTGCCCTTTGATGGTCAGGTTTCACTGTGCCAGGCTTGAATTCAATTCTCCAGATTTGGTTGGCTTAAGGAACAGATAGGGAGTGCTATTTTAAAAGGGTAAGAAGTCTAGGAAACTCTGTTACCCCTAAAATTTGCTTCCCCACTAGGCTGAGAACAAATAGCACTGATACAATTTTTTTGTTGTCATTGTATTAATAATTAGTGGTCCTCAGCCACTCTAAGTGAGAACCTGAGTTTTGATATTTGACACAGTTTGACACCAGAGTTAGGCATCAGAAATGGTCATACTTTGGGATCAGTTTCTGCATTCTATAGCTATGGAATATTTCTGCTGCCCAGAAAGTACACAAAAGAAACTGTTGAAAATTGTGGTTCTCAAAGTGGGGTTCAGAGGCCAGTAGCTGCATCATCACCATTACCTAAGAATTAGTCTGAAATGCAAAATTTCAGCCCTCCCCCTCAACTGATTTCATTTATTTGTTTTTCCCTAAGCAAGTGAACAAAATCTCCAAAGAAGGACAGCTTGAGAAGAGGAAACACATTAGATCATCACAGAACTCATTTGCAGATATGAAGTACATAAATAAATTAATGCTGAGAGAGAGAACATTGACATTATCTACTCTGGTTCAGGAGGAGCTAGAGATTGATCTAAGATCAATTTGGTATGTTCAGTCACAGAATTTTATTCAGGATGGACTCAGATTCCAGGTGAACTTATGCTTCTTATCTCTGTGGTATGAATTGGACATCTCTTTTGATAGAGAATGTTCACAGTTGTCTCAAGGTTGTAAGAGACATTTACTGTACTTTCTCTTTGGGAGAAAAAATCCAAACACCCTTCGGATGGGAATATGTTCTTGGAATAAGAAAATGTGTCTTTGGCTTGTGTTTTTATTTTCACGAGACTCTAGGTTTATACTTTCAGTTAGAACATCCAAGAGAAATGAAGAATTATCAGGAATCTTCTTCCTTGGATGTGTTCTCTGGGACAGCAAGCACCTAGTTGTTTTTTTTTTCCAAGAAGAAATAAAAGCCAATTTTTCCAAATTTATATGGTGTTAGAGATGGAAGGAATCTTCTAAAGCATCAGGAGTTTTTCAAAGGGAATTTCATTTGCATTTTGGGTGGAACAGTATTTTCTGGTGAGAGACTGTCCTGTGTTAAAGATGTTTAGTATTCCTGGCCTCTGATACTAAATGCTAATAGCATCACCCAATTATTACTATAACAAAAGCCTCCCAACATATTTCTAGACACTCTCTCAGGTGATGCCTTGGGTGGAGAAGTTCCTCTAGTCCCATGGCTTTGTCATCAAAGAAACTGTGATCCTGTTGGTAATGGCAGACTCAGCCTATGACCCTGATTTTCTGACCCTCAGCCCCACTATAGTGTAAGTGCCATGAGGGCAAGGATTTTTGTCTGTTTTGTTCACTGCTGGATTAATACAGTTTCTGTCACATAGGAGACACTCAATAAGTATTTGTTGAGTGAATAAATAAATGAATGAGTAGATGGGTTACTACATACCCTAGGATACCATATCTAAGATCTACCAAAAACAAAGTGATTGACTATTGATGATTTCCAAGTCCCTGAATATAATCAACTTTCAGGTAACCAACACAATAAGGTCTGTTATTAGAGATGAAGGAGTCACAGAGTAAATGGGATTCTTTAAGGCAGTCCTAGACTGTTTCAGAAACTTGACTTCCAAATTAAATGCGGTACCTTTACTGATTTAAAATGTATAGTATTTCCATTACAACAATAATACCACCACTAAGATTTTGAATTTATGTGCATATTTATGGAGTGAGCTGTCTATTGATGGATCATAATGATGACGTCTCTGCTGCAAAGGAGTCCAAGTCTGGCGCCACAAAATGGCCCATGCAATTGGAACTTCGCCACAGGTGCAGCACCCAATGTGCTATTACCTCTTGGGAATTGCTAATTCCATGAATTGTTCTTTAAAGGGTGTTTTTTTTACATTCATTTCCCAAATTAAAAGCATACCTAAAGATTGTTCTGTGCTTTTAAGTTCACTCATGAGCATTTTTGAGTTTTTTGAGAGGATATTCAATACTTTTATACAGAGCTTGCTAAAGAAAATAGCATTTGCTCAGGAAAAATGTCTTGACATGTGCCAGGCTACAATGGGATATTTTGTTCTACTAGTATTGCATTTTAACAGCACATCAATATTTGGAATCTCACCTTGCCATTTTGAAGCTAGGTTGAATGTTTTCATATGACACTGCTTCATAGTTCACATTTAATATCTGGGTGAGGCAGGTGAAATTTAGAAAAGTAAAGAGGCACTGACAATGTAGAAAGCTATGGTAATAGTGGTAAATATCTGAGTGTCAGTGACCAAGACATTGGGGATAGTGGGTTACTCTTTCCTTATTGTGAATACTTGGAAGCTGATTTTATTTGTATTACACTTTTAAGTAGCTTAAAGTATCTTGTTCCCATATCCACACCATTTTCCTTTTAAAATTCTGGTTCCTATTTTCATTTTTCAGGCAGAGAAAATGAGAGATAGAAATGTTGACTATGTATAATGTATTAGTCAAGATAGCTTAGGTTATGTTGTGGTAACAAACATCCCTCCCCAATCTCCCTTGATTAATACAACAAAAGTTCATTTTTCATTCATGTCAAGTGGCCCACAAGTGGGATAGGGCCTGTCTTCCACACAGAACTTATATTCACACCTTACCAATGCACCATCTGCAATATAGGGCTTCTTCAGTCCCTGGGGTAGAGGAAGAGACTCTTGGGGGATCGTGCCCATCTCTTTTGCCAAGAAGTGATTATACCATACTTTCTACAACACATTGGCCCAAAGTAGTTACACAGTCCCTTTGGCATGATAAGAGGATTGATAAAATGCAATCCTCCTGTGTGTCTGGTAGAAGAGAGCTGGACTTGTGAAAGCTCCAGAAGTCTCTACCGCAGATAACAAAAACCAGCTGCCACTTTCCGTAAGGACAATTCCCTGAGATAAATGAATTCCATAACCAATATGTCCAGGCTCCACTATTGTGTAGACTATGAGGAATAAAAATATGTGACTGAAACGTATTTGAAATTTATTTTCCTCCTGTAAGTCATGTAAGTCCAAATGGTATGTTAAAAAAAGATGTTATCAAATCCTTTATGGACTAAGGTGGAATAAACATGCTCCTAAATGTACATATATAAATACACAATTACATATGTAGTGGGTTTGCAAATTTAACTCTGGATCTGCAGCAAAGAAACATTATTTATCGAGTACATCCCATTCCCTCATTCATTGGAAGGTGAGAGAAATACCAGCTAAATGTCCAATTTGCCTTAAAGCTTAGAGTGATGCGATAATTTTATCAGTCTCTTTAAAAATTGGTTATTTTTCCAGTGATCTTCTCCATATGTCCAGCTGCACAGAGAGAGGGATGTGGGATTTACACACCCTCTTGATGTTCACCGGAAGGGGCTTTGTGCCTCAGCCTGCTCCTCGGGTGTGTGGGGTGTGTTATTTACTGATGTCTGAGGTGGTGTCTCATCCTCATAGACCGCTGGGTGTCCTGTTGGCCTCTGAGGTCAGAATCTGTGGCATCCATGGTCTTCTCTTTGGCTTGTACAGTGCTCTGATGGTGAGCCATGCCTGACTTGATCTCCTCTAGGCTTACCTTTGACCCCTCTGAGATCTGGTGAGGAGCTGCCCTTGGTGGTCCACTTCACTGCCAGGTTACAGCAACTTCACCTGGCTACAGTGACCTCCTTCCGGGGCTGGGGTATACAGCACAGGTTTGCTTTAGTGCCAAATTTACTTTGATGTGGTTGTATTTCAGATTAATGAAATAATCTAAAGTGGTTGGAGAGAAAGGGACCCAGAAGGAGAGCTTCTTCTTTGCCTTTGGTACTATCCTCAATTATCAAACAGTCCTCTCTCTCTCCACGTCCAGCCTGTAGAGACTCAGTCAGGAGGCATCTGCTTATCTGGCTCGCCCGCTGTTCTCTCTGCCTGCCTACAATCCCCCTGGAGTCGGAAAGGGACAAACTTTCTCCTTTCTTCTGTTTGAATCTCCCTCCAGCCCATCAAGTCTGGATTTTAGTATGCTAATTTTGGACAATTTTTCTTAATACAAGAGCCCAGCTTGCCATATGATCATCTTACTGTAAAATCTTAAATTTGAATGCCAGAAACAGGAAATTACCTTATTTTCTCTTTATATGCCATGTCTAACGGTCCTAATCTTCTCCCCAGGAAGACAGATGCCCCATCAACTAGGGTGAACGGCTTCTACTTGAGAAGACAAAAGAGAAAAAGTACATAAATTATTCTTAACATGTCAGCACTGTAACACATATGTACAAATTAGAGAAAATTAATAAACCTTTGGATGGAAACTGGTATTTCATTTACTCAGTACTCCCATAGACTTTAGATTCTATACCAAAGCTTAGAACTTGATTTTGTGTGTGTTTGTGTGTGTTTGTGTGTGTGTGTGTGTGTGTGTTTTCCTTTATATACCATAAACATTTTCAAATAATATATGCCAGGTCTATCCCATGAACAACACAGCCCATTTCCATCTTGAGGCTCAAAGTCCACTGAGGGAGAAACTTAAATAGTAACTCACCATGCAACAGATACACTTGAAGAGGTGCGTAGATGGCATCATGAGAGCAGCAGAAGAAAGTTTAACTCAACCTGGGGATGTCAGGGGGAGTAGTCGCACTGAATGACATTTTAGTTGATTCCTGGTGGATCCGTTCCTCTGAGGGGAAGAAGGTGTAGTAAGTTGGGGGTCATTCTTGGCATAGGGAGAGGAAAAAGCACGTGTGAAAGAGCAGAGGTGACAAAAGATGTGCCACCTGGTGCTTCTGGAACATATGGTATTTTGGGTACAGATGGGAATGGTTTCAATAATGGTAGTAGATGAAGAAGAAAATCTGGGAGAGACTGGGGCCAGATTTAAATGGGCTTGTTCAACATGCCAAACACGTTTAGCTTCATCTCAGGTGACATATGTGCCATTAAGGATTTTTAATCAGGGTGGTAATATGCTCAGATAATCATATTTGAATTCAAGGAAGGTCAGTGGAGAGGATGAATTGGAGGAGGTGAGGCAGAAAGTGGGAAGACCTGTTCGGGAGCTACTCAGTCAAATCAGATGTGCCGGTCACTGGTGCTTTGCACCAAATCGATCCAGCTTTCTTCCTCCTGGGCACATGGCATGCCTGTACTTTTGGGCTCCCTGTGAGGCTGGGTGTGGCTGTGGGACAAGATTTAGTTAATGAAATTTAGCTGAGGTGTCATGTGTCATTTCTGGGTGGAAACTTGAAGAGTCTGTGCATGATTGATCTCATCTTTTTACCCTGCCATGGTGATCACGAAACCTCCCTCAGCCTGGGTCCCTCAGTGATTGTGATCAGCAGAGCTCCAGATGATGCATGCTGGGTAAGCTGCATGAGTGAGAAATTGTTGTGTTAAGCCATGGAGATTGTGGGGCTGTTTGTTATCACTGCATGACCTACAACATCCTGACCACAGTAGGGTCAAAGGGCAACAGGAGCCTGCCCTAATAGTATGGCTGCAAAAGTGGAGAGGGTCCAGGTTCAAGAGACATTAAGGTGGTAGAATGACAGAGTTTAGTGAGAGAGTAAATGTGGGGGAGGGTGAGAAGAATCTAGAATGGCAACTAAATTTCAGCTTGGTTGTACCAGGACCATTCATGTGTATTGATTTTGCTTCCCCACTGAATTTAACTTCTTTAAGAAAACTGGGGTGCCTGGGTGACCTGGGGTGCCTGGGTGGCTCAGGTCAAGTATAATAGTTAGTGAGTTCAAGCCCCACATAAGGCTCACTGCTGTCAGCTCAGAGCCCACTTCACATCCTCTGCCCCCCTCTCTCTGCCCCTCCTTCACTCATTCTCTCTCTCTCAAAAATGAATAAACATTTATATAAAAAATAATATACTTTAATATTTTGTATACCTATTCTCTGCCCTGCATCTCCCCCTCCAACTCACAGACAAAATTAATTATACTCTTATCTGTGTTCAAAGAACATTCGAGGCACAACTTTGCTATGCCATGTTTTATAGGTCAAAGATATTTACAGAGCATTTCCGTTGATGGCCACCTTTTTCTCCAGGATACCTAAGAGAACACTGATTAACAATTTTTCTATTTGGCTTTTTAATATTTCACTCCTCACTGTTCTTCTGTTAGCCCTGTAGGGAGACCTACAAGTTATCTATTATCTATTTATTATCTTCTCTTTTTCATTTTAACTTTTACAATTTTGGTCATATTTTTTGCTCAAACTACTGAATAGAAGGAGAATTTTGGATTACTTATAAACGTAACTTACCCATAAAGTCTTTCTTGCACTATCACATGTAATGAAAAGTTGACAGGATTTT
>NW_024412400.1:23708920-23791420 GCF_014898765.1 Herpailurus yagouaroundi | reverse complement strand
TGTTCTTTACTTAGCACTGTTCTAAGTATAACTGGTACCTGATAAGTACTTACTTGCACAATAGAATAAAATATTTTTAAAATAAACTACAGAGAATGATACTTCAAATATTACCATATCACCATGTAGAACGAACATGTTTCAATGACCTATTACCTTTGCTTCGGATCTTTTCCATTACTCATGAAAAAACAAAGGCAATACAGGTTCAGCTGAGTCTTTTTTTTTTATGTATTATGACACTGTTATCTTCCTTAATCTCAGACTCAGCCACAATAATGTATACTATGTTTATTCTTCACATACATTAATTATATTTAAATTAGACAATATATATTTATCATTTGATATAGTATTTTGCATATATATGAATCTGAAGTTTGTATTTTCGACTCCACAACATAGATGTTGTTTTTCATAGACTTAGCCAAATTTGTACATATTATGCAGATTCTTGTATTCTTTACTGCTGTTTAGTAGGTCATTAAATACATATACATAACTTACTTAGCTCATAGTTTATTGATGGACATCTTAGATTATTTCCTTTTTAGTTTTAGAAACAATAATGCAATGAACTTTTTGTTCTCCACATTTGCAATTTATTTCAAGAATATACACTTAGGGGGAGTCTGGGTGGCTCAGTGGGTTAAGTATCCGACTATTGATCTCTACTCCTGTTGTGTCTCATTGTTGTAGGATTGAGCCCATGTTGGGCTCCGGGCTGACAGTGCAGAGCCTGCTTGGGATTCTCTCTCTCCCCCTTTCTGACCATCCCCTGTGCTCTTGTGTGCACGTGCATGTTTCCTCTCTCTCAAAATAAATAAATAAACTTTTAAAAAAAAAAGAATATACACTTAGAAATGGAATTTTAAGATTGCAGATAGTCATTGCTAGACGAATCTCCAAAGTGGTTCAATAGATTTATACATGCATCAGTGATTTAGGATCGTTTGTACTTTTCCAATATCTGATCAACACCTGATAAAGTTAGACTTAAAAATTCTGCCAGCAGATGGGTAAAGTGGATGCTTTGTTTTAGTGAGAATAAATAATATGTCCTCCTACTTTTATTAACCATTTATATTTCTTCTCATGAATTTCTTGTTGATATTCTCTGCCCATTTTTCAATCGAATTGTTTGTTTTTTCTTATTGATTTAGAGAAGTGTTTTTGTATATTTTAAATGCTAATTCTTCCCTATCTATTTAGATTGTGTGTGTGTGTTGTAAGTGTGTTTAACAGCCCATTGCTTTTCTTTTGTTTGTTTTGTATGTAGTCACTTACTGAACATTATTTAACAACTTTTAATATAGTTAAATGTATGAACTTTTCTCTCTATGATTTATGTATTTTTCATTTTGCTTAAGAAATACCCTCCAAATAAAACACTCTAACTAAATCCTCCCATATACTCTTCTAAATGTTGATGTGTTATTTTTCACACCCAGGTCTTCATTCTATCTAGAATTTGCGGTTTACCTCTTAAAATTTATACACAGGCCTATTGACCTCAATGCGCACTTCAGCAACTGGATGGATCAGTCAGAATTGTATCTGGTATGAATTAAAGGCTGCATTGGAAACCAGATTTACCTCTCACCCTTAGCTCTTAGGAAAAAGAAAAATTTAGAGGCTAAATAATCATCAAAAAGGAGGGCGTGACATAGACTGAGAGGTCACAGAATCTTTCACTGAGGATATAATGTGGCATTGATCTCTGAAGAGTGAGTAGAAGAAAAGGCTGAGGCACGTGCAAAGACCCCAAGGCAAGTAGGAACATGACCTTTGGAGGAACTGAGAGGAGGCAAACATTATCAGGTGTTGACCAGGTCATGAAAAAGGCAAGTCTGGTTAAAGCAGGAGGTTAAGGGGAATGCAGTAAAGGTGGTCCTGTAAAGTTAGACCTGCCCATATTTTGCAGCCTTTGTATTTATGCCATGTTAGAGACTGGCATTTTTTCCTCAGAGAAATGAAACACTTAAATAGCTTTCAGTAAGAAAGTAGACAGATCAGATTCCATGTGCATAAAACGGCCCTGGCTTCTAGGGTAGAAGGGCGTAAGGGACTATATGGAGTGATCAAGGAGGAAGCTATGCCAGGTGAAATGCTGAAGAAGCATAGACTAGGACTATGGTGGTGGGGATGGAGAAGAGAAAGACCATAGTAGTGGTTAGAAAATTTGTGGATAATGAAGAAGCATGTTTATGGCCTGTGCAGCTATCTAGATAGAGATGTCATTGACTAAGATCAGAAATAGAAAACAGGTTAAGGATGAGGGAACAGACCATGAGTTTGGCCACAGACATGTTGAGCGTGAGTGTCTTTGAGACATTGCAGTGGAGGCTGGAAGACATCTGGGCCAGAGAGATAAGTTAGAGAGTCACAGGTATGTAGAGAGTAACTAAAGCCGGGGCATCAGTAGATCCCCTAGGAAAAAAATTGATAGTAAGAAGGCAATCAGCTCCAGGAACAAGTCTTGAGAACCTCTAAAACTTCAATTTGGACAGAAGAAGATTAGAAGATATTATTGAGGAGTGTTTCCATAGCTAGGGAGAAAATCAGGAGAGCATGTTGTCGTGGAATTCAGGGGCACTGATGCTTCCAACGGTCCACATCATTGACTACTACTGAGGGCTCAAGGAAAATGAGGAGAGAAATGACCTACGGATTCAGTGACGTGGAAGTCAGTGTCAACTTTATTGAGTTTGGTGTAGGACTGAGCGGTGGAAAGTATGGGGCAAGAAAATTAATGGGAAGACCCTTCCTAGTAGTTCATTTCTCTGGGTCCACCTCTGAAAATTCAAGAGAAATCTTGAGATAACCTCCAGGACTACTTGGCCTACCATCCTCCTCTTAAGTTTGGAGGGACAAGCTTTTTATGGGATTTTAAATATGGCATATAGTGTATATGGGAAGAATGGCTGGGAAAACTTGAGCAGAAGGCAAGAGTCAGAATATTCACACTCGTGGATCTGATCTCTCGGTAACACCTAGAATTTTTGTCTTTTCCTATACCTACCCAAGCTAAGGGTGAGTAAGTGTCCGAATGAACTGCTGAGCAATTTTTCCATTAATTTCTCTCCTTCGTAATTTAGGAGCTACAAATCCTCATATTTTGGGTTGCCTCTCTTGTGAACTCTTTTGAGATCTCAGAGTTACTCTGAGTTCTATATCATTCCCACACAATACTTAAAAGGAAGGTAAAACCATCGTCCTGATAATGTTAACGTATAATTCCTGTGTTTTTCTTTCTTGCCAAAGCTCTAATTTTATACCAGAGTAACGTGTTTCTACTTTTACTTCTTTCAGCTCTTCTCTCATTGCACGGACATAAATTCTTATCAAAACTTTTGCTTTTGCCACTCTCGAGACGGTTCTTTACTTCTCTTAGAACAGTGGTTTTCAATGATTCCTCTTTATATTTCACATAGGCAGTGTTATATTTTCTCATGTTTCCTGTGATTTAACAAAGTTTCCCAAATGTTGTCAATTCTTTCCCTGGACAAATGGCCACTACTAAGAATAGTGGCAGTGAGGTGCAATAAGTGGTCTCTATTTACTAGGTGGACTTTTAAAAATGTTTTAATAAATGAGAATGCTCCATGAAGAAAAACCCACTAACAAGGAAGACCGCTTTTATTTAAATGTCTTGTGAAAACATGAGTTTGTCGTTTCTTCTCTGGACTTTCTCCCTTGCGCTGGTGACCTCGTCAGTCACATGTCACCAAATGGGAGAAATTAAATCTGCACCTTGGTGGCAATACTAGTTCGCGCACATTGACTGACAGCTCTTTTGTCCTTTGGCTGTCCTTTGGCTGCGGGGAGGTCCTATTAAGCCATCAAAGCCCTCAACTAGCATGTGGGCAGGTCGAAGAGGAATGAATAAAACAGAGCTCTTTTTTTGTAAAGATTTCCTTTCCTTGTTACTTTATCCTTTTTCATTCATGAGAAATGGTATGAACGCTAAATATAAGAGAAGAAAGTTGAATACAATGAGTCACTGGGAGATCAAGTCTCTCTATTTGAGGATGTTGATCTCTTTTAAGGCTCTTCGAGCGCACGTTTCTGTTTGTTGCTAGAATGGTGATCACGGACAATGCAGCTTCTGTTTTATTTGCACTTGGTTGTACTTTTCTAGAGAATAGATTGGCATCCAGTAGTCTCTTAAGTTCACGTAGAAACTAAACAAAGCAGAGAAAAGGGAGCAGAGGTCTGTGGTTGAAGGCCTCATTGGGGGAGCAGAGCACTAAGCACAGTGGCCCTGCAGTACACTGATGGAGGGTGAGTCCCTCTCCCCCTTCTCCAGCTCTGAGGCCTCCCATTCCGGATTCTGTCTCTGGACTGTAGACTGGGAATGGTGATAACACCTACTTCATACACTGGTTACTCTCAACGGTAGCCACCACAGCAGCACTACAGAAGCGTTTCGTTAAATAGCACGCTGCCCTGTCTGTCGCTAAGACTGTACTAATAGCTAATGCCTTATTGGCAAATTTCCTTGGGCCGTGTGTTTTACGTGCTTTACATTATTTTCATTTGATCTTTCCAACAATTCATAGGGAAGGTATGATAATATAGTACCCTCATTGTACAGGTGAGAAAATCGAGGCATTGAGGCAGTAACTCTGTGTCACTAGGTGGAGGTTGATAGGGCTGGAAAGGGGCAGAGCCTTGAATCCTGTGCTCCTAACCACTACACCGCGCTAGTCCCTGCCAGGAACCTGGCAGGGAGCCCTCCTTTCCACCCTGCAGTGTGCCTTTACTCTCAAAAGCCTCCCACACAAGGACGAGCACTTGAACCAGACAATTCAGCTTTGTGTGCCCTACTTCTGGAACCAAGGGGATTGACTCTAAGTGGTAAGCCTTATTTAACTTGGACTTGAGCCCTGTTTCCACTGCCTACTGACTCTGTGACCTTGGGAAGGTTATTTATCACCATAACTTAGTCTCTCTCATTTGAATGATGATTATAGATTTTACTTCCGAGGGTGGCTCCGAGGATTGGCTAAGATGAGTGTTACTAATATTTCACAAATAATGTGTTTCATGCTGGTCAGTGAAATTTGGGTGGGATTTGGGTAAGGGTTATCTGAATAGAACATTTCGTTAGGGATGGTCATGCATGTGTTAAATGAACTATGTCACTATCATAGGAGAACCAGCTCTTCTAATCTATCCTGCTCTGTCAGCATCCTACAAGTTCAGGCCTAGAGCCTGAAATAAGAAATTATTTGCACTTAGTGTTTTCGAGTAATTGGCCATCACAACTAACAAGAGGGTTTGTTGGAAACGCCAATAGTGATAGACTGACTTTGAAAAAAAAAAAAAAAAAAAAAAGAGGGGGGATTTATTGACCAGAGAAAAAACAAGCCAAAGCCTTGGCTAATTTGTGTAATCAGCTTTATCAATTTGCATAAATTGTGCATCAGGCTATATTCCTCTTGGGCATAATAAGCCCAAATTTAGTTTTTCTAATTTTAAAGTCATCAGTTGCTTTTTTTTTTTTTTTTTTTTTTTTTGGCTTCTTCTGTTCCTTTCTGGGACTCGTGTGGGTCACACCTCCATGCATCTGTCAGGTGGTCTTATGTGTCCCTAATTCTCAGGGCCCCTGTAAGTGCCTTGCTGTAGCATCTAGTGCTTATTTTCCAAAATTGGTCCAGCCTTGACGCTCCGTCCTCTCTACTATTTCATGTCTTTTTGTCTATACCGCACCCGCCCCTCTTTTTGTTATATCTTTTGTTCAGATCAAAATCTTCCAAATATTTTTAAATGAATCCCTTCCATTTGCTGTGCTCTCCTACTGCATCCTTTCAAATGACTCTGCCAAATTCTAGATTTTTCCCTAACAGGCCTTCTGCCCCAGTTTCCCCCCATTGCTTCCTCTCATTACTTCTTTCTCAACACTCATTATTTCTTCTAGGGAACTCTAAATAGTTCTAAAGGGTCTCAGAACGTTTTGACTCTACTTTGAGGTTATAAAATGAACTGTGATGATTTTAGGGCTCTAACACAGCTTGCCCCACCCCCTCTTCTCCCAACCTCCTGCTACTCCCCCAGTTCAGCTTGTCTCTGTTCTTTCCCTGGCCTGTTTTTGGGCTATCCTTCCTGGTCTCCTGCTTTCAGTCTTGACACGTGTCAATTCATCTTCCACCTTGCCACCAGAGTCTGAGCTTGGCTATGATTAAATCTATCTAATCAAAAGAGGTGATCATAGAACTCGTTCACCAACTTTAGTAATTAGAGAACTAATGAACCTCCTTGAAACCAGCAAGTGTTCAAGAATAGACATGAGAAAATACTATTTTATATAGCATGTAGATAGCATACCAAGGGTTATACAAGTTGAGAACATGAATGACTTTAAGAAGGGTTTAAACTTAACAGACAATATTTTAGGCACATTTTCCCTACCCTTTGGAGGGTGAGATCATACAGGCCCATGCCACAGACTGTCATCAAGGACAAAACCCTGGACTTGTGGACAACTGGTATGACCCAGACATCATTTCTTATGATTTTATGATGCTGTCCAGAGGGCTGAACTGCTGACATCAAATCTTTATCTCAGAGATGCAAATGTAAACCTAATGTCCTTTTTAAAAACAACAGCTAGTTATGGCACTAGAGATGTTTCAGCCCGAGGCTTTACAAACACTTTTGTAATATCATTAGCCTGAAGATTGCCCCTGCCTCTATTTCATAACACCAACGTTTGCAAATCTGGGCATTTGCAATTCTTTCTTTTTCTTTCAATGTCACTGGAACTCAAGCATCTTCTTTAAGAGAATAACCTTTGCTTTCTGCCCTCAAACCCATGGAGGATGACAGGCGAGAGGAAAGCTGAACTTCTTGAATACCCTTGGCCTCAGTCATGGCCAGCCCGCTTGCATTTCCTTTGGGCTCTAGCTCTATTGGCCGATCATTTTCATGGCTGGGTTTAAAGAGCATGTGCCTAATTTAGAGCTGCTGTCACAAGCCAGGGAACAGGCCACCTGGAAAATGCCTTGGGCTTTGACTGATTCCACTAACTTGAAGCCTAGGCCAAGTTCCCCTCAAGTTGTGCTGAGGTTTGTAAACCTTTTGGCAATGCCGGGCTAGGACTGGACCAGGTAATCAGCGTTTCATGGTCCTCAGCTAGGTGTGAAATTTTAATCAAAGCGATTTTATTTTTGCAAAAACATAATGCACCATGAGAAATGTCACATAGAATTAAACTTTGGATTCACTGAGGTTCAAGATGAATCAGATGGTTTCTTGCAAAATGGCAAATCCTGTCCTCTTTGGAGGGGAAGGGGTGTTAAAAATACATGGAAGCAGGGTAGTTCTGGTACCCCCTTTGTCTTATGGGGAAATATTACAATAACTTTTAGTCCTTCACACTTTGGAACTGGATAATTACTTTCCACTTAATTACAAGATGGCACAGAAAACACATAAGCTTTAGCCCCAAAATACACTCTCTGTATCCAGTAGATATTGTAGAAATGATTTGCTGTTATATTCAATATGGTCTCCAGACACACAACAGACTCCCACAGTTCATCCAGAATGGTTTCAACAAGCCTTATATCTGACAAATAAATACGAGACACAGAAGACATTGGGACATCAGGCTAAAATGAGAACAGGCTCTTACCCAGAAATACAAAGCCAGAGCCTGCTCCTTTACAAAGGGAATATAACGCACAGGAAAGAGGCAGGGCTGTCTGCTAGTGTGAAGAACGGATGAGAAAGATCTCTGTGGCTTGGGGCACTAAACTCACTGGAGCTTGTCCAGAGAGATTTTGGATACAATGGGTCCTCTGAGTATTCTCTTCCAGACCTCTTCCCCAGACACAGACCAGGTCACCATATGTTGCCTGTTACAGAGGTAATTCACGTGAATACTGCAGGAACTGATTTCTCACCATATCTCCTTGACCTGAAGCGTGTCACTAGGTCTCCATGGGTTTTGTGGGTTTGTAGCTTCTTCCTCTCTCTGGGTAGTATGTAGAAGTCAGGGGTGGGGATGGTGGGTAGTATTGGGCATAGAACAAAGTGTAGCTTCTAGAAACAGACCACTTTGGTTCAGGCCCTAGCTGTATACTTCCCAGCTGTGTTACGTTGGGAAAGTTGTCTATCCTTTGTGAGCCTCAGCTTGGTCAACTATAAAATGGGGTCAATAGTAGAATTCACCTCAAAGTGTTGTCATGAAGATTAAATGAATTATTAACAATGAAGCCTTTAACACAGTACATTATTCAATAAATATGATGATGATGGTGATGGTGATGGTGATGGTGATGGTGATGATGATGATGCCTCACCAAAAAGGGCCATACTGTGTGTTTGTGTTTGTAAACACAAAGAGGTGGGTAAACTAAAGGGCTTTAACAAAGAAGCCTAGGTATAAGATGTCACGAAGCTGTGAGAGATAGATATGACTGATTTCATGGGACAGAGGTTATCAACCCTTCCTCCCTGGAACCTGGAGAAAGAGCTGCCAGGCCAGAGATGGTAACAAAGATCCCAGGCACTCAGACCCCTTTATTCAGAGACTGCTGGCCTCCAGGTGTCAGAAGTGGGATGTGTTGAGGTCACTGCAGATTGTCTAGCTGGAGACAAGATAAGCACTGAGTGTGACTCAAGAGCAACAAGAGCTAAAGGGGACTGGGTTCCTTGGGCAAGACTGAGCAAGGATTTTAGCTTTTGCTTCTCAGGCAAAGATAATAATCAGGACCTGGACCACTGGGCTGTGTAAGTATTCCTGGAGGTCTCAGAGAGATCCAAGGTGGAGTAGTCTGGATGTGGAAGAAATAGTCTCACTATAGGCATACTTAGACCCAAAAGCTTTGTAATGTGAATATTAAATAAGCATGGCCTCAGTACTCCAAGCTTAGCAAAGCTGGATCTATTGTTTATATTTCTTCCTCCTTGAGGTTTACATTTTGAGAGGTGAGGCTGGCCATGAATGCAGTCATTCCTCTACCTTTCTCTAAGCCATGTTAAGAAGGTTCTTATAGATGCCTAACCAGTCCTTTGGTACCTGACTACTCATGACCTACTCATCTGTTTTCTTTTCCTAAGTTTGTTCTACAGAATTGACATGAAAACCTCCATAAGGAAGGAAGATAAATAAAAGGAAGTGTACCTTACTTCTGTTCACTATGTAGTTGAAATTTGCACTGAGCTAGTCTTTATGGATGGGGAAGACAGAATTACTATACTAAGATTGGAAGTTTTAGTTGACTACATTTCTTTATCTCCATCTTCTATCAGCACAAACATTGTATTTTTAAAAATAAAGAATGTTTTAAAATCCCTAATTCTTTAAAATATCTCTAGACAATTCATACCACGTTTCTCTAGGAGCTAAAACGCAGTAGTAATCAACTTTTAGTATCTTTCCTATATATATAAAATGAAACATAACATTTTTAATGAGTTTTATTTTTTAAGAGATAATACACAATGCAATGAATTTGTAGAAAGACAGGGCAGATTGAAATATTATCAGTTGGGGATAACCATCAGTTGGGACTGGGAAGGACTAAGCCTTCCCCATAGGGAAAGCTTTGGTTGGTCTTTGCATAGGGTTGGATTGGTCCATGCTTTTGAGGACTGTTTGAGTACCAGAAAGAAACACTTAAACAGTGTGAAGAGAGTTTTGAGTTAATTTTATATCTAAATCAGTAACAAATAAACAAACAACAGAAAAACTTTGTTAGGAAAAGAGAACACAATAGGGACATGTTTTTTAAATGGAATCATCCTGTAAAGACTTTTATTTATTTATTTATTTATTTATTTATTTATTTATTTAGTGTTTATTTTTGAGACAGAGAGGGACAGACTATGAGCAGGTGAAGGGCAGAGTGAGAGGGAGACACAGAATCTGAAGAAGGCTCCAGGCTCTGAGCTGTCAGCAGAGCCTGACATGGGGCTTGAACCCATGAACTGTGAGATCATGACCTGAGCTGAAGTCGGACACTCAGTCAACTGAGCCACCCAGGCACCCCTCTTGTAAAGCCTTTTATATTGAGTATATGCAACCCTAAACCAGGCATGTATAGAATTTCTAATGTTAATTAATTTATGCATGTATTGAGTTTCAAATGTTAACTAATTTAGTAATTCATCAAATATTTGAATTCCCATAGCATAGATCCCTGCATTTATGTGTCTTTCCCCATGTCTACCATATCTATTCTAGTTTCTTAAGTACAGGAAATAATTTTCTCATTGATTTTCTTGTTTGATGCCATTTATTTAAGATAGTTGGTTTGTCAATATTCTTAAAGCTCTTGAATTTTCAACTCATTCAATAAATATTTTTCCCCATTCATACAAATAGGCTTGAACTATCATAGTTAAAGATATGGAAAATGCAGACTATGTTTGCCCCTGAGCTTTAAGAACTTTATAATCTTATTGAGAAGACAAAAAAGCATGAAATTACTAGAATGTAATGATGTTGATTGTATGTTGAGAAGATTTCCAAGAAGAGAGAGATCAACTCAGTTTGGTTGTCATACAAGGAACTCTGAAGGAGATAGTAGATACACTGAGGCAAGGGAAAGATTCCAGGCAGGCAGGCTGGCATAACCCGAGGAGGCATGTATCATTTCTGGTGGTTGTATCCATTACACTGCCTGATTGGGGTTGGCCGCCTTATTATGAATGAGGGTCCCAGAATGAGCCCCAGTCTTCAATACCCTCTCATTTTGAGACAGCCCTGTGATTTTAATTTTAACTTTTTATTTTTTTATAAAAGATTTTATTTATTTATTTTTGAGAGAGAGGGATAGAGTGAGAATGGGGGAGGGGCAGAGAGCGAGAAGGGGAGAGAAAATCCCAAGCAGGCCCCGCACTGCCAGTGCAGAGCCCGATGTGGGGCTTCAAGCCACACACCGTGAGACCATGACCTGAGCTGACCCCATGAGTCAGGCACTTAACCGACTGAGCCACCCAGGTGCCCCTTAACCCTGTGATTTTAGAGACCAAGGGATAGAATCATGAGCCTCAGAGTTCTTTGAGGACTAAGATCAATCACGTTTTTATTTCTGTGACCTCACTGTTGGGCACACAGAAGTTTTCAATGAATGCTGATGGCATAAAGGGGTCTTGCAGAATGAAAGATTTTTCAAATGCAGCTTGCCTGAGAAGTGACCACTGATCTCTGCTTGGATAGACACACTGATTTAAGGCACTCGTCTCCCAGAATCCATACAATTGTGAGACTCTTGATTTTTAGAAGCCCTTTCCAAATAATGAATTGGAGATTACTTCCAGCAGCTTCTGCCCACTGGTTTTGGCTGTGCCTTCTGTAGCCAGTTTGGCAGCCCAGCAGCTCGTTCAGGTGGCAAGACATTTTAGGTCTGGTCCATTTTGGCTCGGGGTGTATAGACACACCCATGCGCTTGACTTCCTCTGGGGATGTTTTATGAGATTATCAATCAGTAGGGTTCAAAACCAGACGGGCTGGCCCAAATGGCCTGCACCCTTTGTTCTCTTTGTGATGGAAGAGAAAGACACACTGACCCTCCTAAAATCCCCGGAAAACCTGGCAAGTCACTGATTTTGCTGTGAATACATTGGTGGGAGTCATTCTAAGAATCATACTTTGTGAATCCTGGGCATTTTAAAGCCCAGCTGCCTGCTGCCTGGGGAGAGTAGCCCCCATTCCCCAAAGGACAAGGACAAGAAAACAGCCTTTTAACATGCTGGCTAATCCATATTTTTTAAAAAAAATTTAATGTTTATTTATTTTTGAGAGAGACAGAGCCCAAGGTGGGGAGGGGCAGAGAGAGAGGGAGACACAGAATCCAATGCAGGCTCCAGGCTCTGAGCTGTCAGCACAGGACCTGACTCGGGGCTTGAACTCCCGGAGTTCGAGATCATGACCTGAGCCGAAGTCGGACGTTTAACCGACTGAGCCACCCAGGCGCCCCTCCACATTTTTATTTTACATTTTTCAATCACATCTGTCTGTGTCATCATTCTATTTGGCAGTTTGTGGCCTGAGATGATTCCTGCTGCTTGGCCCAGAATATCCACACAGCAGGAGGCTCTAGCAAGTTAGGAAAGATAGGGCTGCAGGAAGATTCTTCTCTTTCTCCACCATCCAACTATTTTTCCCTGGGACTTTTTCCTAGGCAGCATGTCAGCTGTAAAAACATGAATCTTTCCTCCCCTGTTCCCCACCTCCCAACACATATGCTATTTATCAAATCTAAGACTGAAAAGAATACAATTTCAAGAAGGCTTTTAAAGATTTCAATTTCCTTAAAAAGAGAGAGAGAGAGAGAGAGAGAGAGAGAGAGAGAGAGAGAGATAAAGGACATCTGATCAGCTAGAGGTGTCGTGCTGACTGTTTGCTGTTTGACACTTAGCTGTCATTAACAGCGAAGCCGTATTCCTATTTTGAGGGTAGAAATAATCAAGGTCTCCACACATGTCACATGTTTAAATCAGTGATATTAAGAGTCTTCATTCAGTGAAATCTGCTGACTGCACTGAACTCAGTTTGTGAAGCAGCTTTGTGCCGGTTGAAGGGGAAGAGAGCTCTGGCCACGTCTGGCAGAAAGCAGGTGTTGCTCTCATTATTCTCTGGTGATCACAGGGTGGCTGGGGGAGCGCTGTCCAGTGTGACAGTCACTAGTCACCTGTAGCTACGGCGCGTTTAAAGTGTGGCCCGTGACATGCTTCAAGTGTAAGATACGCACTAGGTTTCACAGCCTTACTACAGAAAATATAAAGTATCTCATTAATAATGTTTTATATTGATTACATGTTGAAATAACAACAGTTTTGATACCTTGAGTAAGATAAAGTATCATTTAAATTATTTTCACCTGTTCATTTTTATGTTATAAATGTGGCTCCTAAAAAACTGTAAATGATGTATGTGGCTCACAGTATTCTTCTATAGGACCATGCTGATCTAGAGAGACAGGGAAGGTGTTGCCCAAACAGAAATCCATGATAACGTATTGTCACCTCATGAATTTAATTTCTTTTTTTAAATTTAATTTCTTAAAACATTAGGCAACATATTTCCACCTGATTTTACAAATATCACTTTCATATTTTTCCAAAGTCTATGAACAACGCACTCCCTGTTTTGGCACAAGTTAAAAGGCAGTGATCTGTATTAGTTACCTAGTCCATGAAATGCAGTGTTCTGCTACCTTCACAGCTACAGTGTTACCAGCAGTGTTCCCCCAATCCTGGAGACCCACCAAAGGGGCTCTTCAGTGCACCTTAGATTCTATGTGTCCAGATTTGGCTTGGTTTGTAAGATCCTAGGGATCTAATATCTAACATATTAGGTCTAATATATTAGATCCAAGGGATCTAATATCCGAGTGTTACTTAAACTTTCCACCCAGCTGGGCTAGAGATGAAGCACAGGGACCTTGTGAAATCATTCAGCATGCCACAGGACTCTCAATGGACCCTAAATTTGGAGATACTTCATTATTGAACCTAAGACACTAGTGTCCCGGTGAATCATCCAACCTCCAAATTTTCCCCATAGATGGTAATTGAATTATAAACTATGCACCATAATGTATATATAAATTATGGGTGTTTCGTTTAGAAATGTGTGAATATCAAATGATTCTATTTGCTTATTATTCTTGATGGATTGTAAATTATTTTAATAACATTGATTGACTATTCTATTCATCTTTTACTCAAAAATTATTAGAAGTAAGTAATGGCTGGGAAGTGTTGCCACATTTAGATTTCTTTTTTAAAATCTATTTATTTATTTATTTATTTATTTATTTATTTATTTATTTTTTTTTTTGAGAGACAGAGAGACAGAATGAGTGGGGGAGGTGCAGAGAGAGGGGGAAAGAGAGAATCCTAAGCAGATACCTCACTGTCGGTGCAGAGCCCAATGCGGGGCTGGAACTCAAAGCTGTGAGATCATCACCTGAGCCGAAGTAGGATGCTTAATCCACTGAACCACCCAGGCGCCCCTACGTTGAGATTTTTTAAATTAACCCATGGTGCAGGTTTTCCTGGAATGGTCATATACACAGACGCAATTAGCCTGAACTATTCAAATTCCCCATGCAAATGGCTGTCCCATGAGACCTTTGTCCTCCTGGTAAACCTCCTGTAAAGGGAGGTTTTCAAATGCCTTTCTTCGTCCTCTTCTCAGGCGGCTGGCTGCTAGGAGTCTGTGCTCTCCCTATATAATCGCTATCTTGTCTCCTTAACTCACTTGAGTTAAGGCATGCCTGGGGGGCCTGTCTGATTGCTCTGAGAAGGAGGAAGACGGAAGGTCCTGGTGTCTAAAGCTGCACGGTCTAATATGGTATCTTCTAGCCACACATGGCTATTTAGCACTTGAAATGTGGCTAGTAATGCACTCGAAGTGAAAATTGTGCACTGGATTTCAAAGAAAGGATTTCCAATTAACAAAAAAGTATAAGAGCTCATTCCTGCAAACACAAGAATAGGACATAAATCCATCTTTTAAAAGTAAATTGATTTTGGGGGGTGGCTGGGTGGCTCAGTCAGTTAAGCTTCTGACTTCCGCTTAGGTCATGATCTCACAGTTCCGTGATTTCGAGCCCAGCATTGAGCCCTCTGCTGTCAGCCCTCAGTCCCCTTCAGATCCTTTATCCCCCGCTCTCTCTGCCCCTGCCCTGTGTGCTCTCTCTCTCTGTCTCAAAAATGAATACAAACATTAAAAAAATAAAAAGTAAATCAATTTGTATTTTGAGCCTCTGTTCTGGCAGGGTAGGAAAACTTAATAAATTTGAAGTCACTCTCCCCTTCCCTCTTTTGCTGAGGGTTGTAACTGTTCCAGGGACTTACCTGGTCCTTCAACACTGTGGGGGAACAACGACCTAGCATCTCTCCACCTTAAAAAGGCCCCTTAGGGGCCACGGGTTACCTTGGCTACTTTTCTCCCCATGCCGGATGCTGGAATCTCGGAGAAGCTGTCCAAGATCTTTTCCAACTGCCGTGATGCTCTCTAGTACATGTGTAATTCTGGGTCTCCTGGAACATCCTGGGATGTGGGAAGCCCTCGAAGGCTACCTGAAGCTCTGTCATCTTAGGCCAGAAGTGGGCACGTTACAGCCCATGGGGCCAAATCTGGCCTGCTGCCTATTTATGTAAATACAGTTTTATTGGAACACAGCCACATTACTTACTTACACATTGTATGTGGCTACTTTTGTGGTGATGGCAGAACTGAGTGGCTGTGACAGAGTCTACATGGCATGTAAAGGCTAAAGTATTTACTATCTGAACCTTTAAGAAAGAGTTTGCCAACTCTTGGCTCAGGAGCACCATGCACCCATGTACGCATATCTTCTTAGGTCTTCCCACTTTCCCAGGGCCTTATCTGGGGCCTGAGGCGTGGATTCCCTATGCCTTCACATCCCATCAGCTGCCATTTCCCCCCATCTCCACAGCTGGCTTCAGTGGCAGAGGTGTTAGAATCCAGGCTCATTTCTCACAGGGGCCTCATCAACATCTGAACCGTGATCACCTCCCCCCAGAGAAGGAAGACTTGCTTCTAGTCCTCCAAGTATGTTTCCAAATCTTTGTCTGTGCTAAGTGTGCCTTTATTTCCCCCAGAGCCTAAGGTTTAAAATGCAGATCTCAGAATTGTTTCTCAAATTTCCATTGTGCGTCCCTTTCCTGAGGCAGTGAACAAAGAATGGCTTAAACCATCATTTCTTCAAGTGTGGGCCACAGGAGGGTAGCATCAGCATCTCTTGGGAATGTATTTTCAAATGCAGATTCTCAAGCTTCTTTCCACACCTGCTGTATCAGAAACCCTGGGGACGGTCCCCAGGAATCTGTGTTTTGACAAGATCTTTGAATGATTCTGATGCAGGCTGACGTTTGGTAAGTCTTAGATGAGAATGAGTGGTACTGACAATGGAGATTGGAAGAAAGCATTCAATGTAAAATGCAGTCTGTTATTGCAGTCTGTCAACGTTTCACCCCGTCTTTGCTGTGCTTAGATCTACTCTCACGATCCTCCTTTTCCAGGTACCAGTTTGCTTTAACACATCAGGGTCATGTCTATGGTGGCCCAGAACCTGTGGCGAAATAATCATAGAAGCCCAAGGCTCTTTGTTACTTGAAGATGTGGGTGCCTCTTTTATTTGGTCCTCTGGGTAGGTCAAGGCATATTATAGTAGCTGAGAATTCATTTCTTCTTTTCTTATCACCGCCTCTCCAAACCAGACTATGTGTGCCCCCGGGTGGTGTGTAATAAGGGATGTGCAAGGCTGCATCATTAGTGAGGAACACTGACCTATCTATACTTGGAGGAAACCTGTATGGGTAAGTACAGGTAAAACTGGAATTAGAATATAAAATCTGCATTTTTTTAAAGATAAAACAACTGATTTCTAGGATTGCTTCAGGCTACGCCACCAGAGCGTCCAGGGAGGGTATCCATTCTCCTTTGCCAGTGGAAATATTTGAGAAGTCCTGGTGTAAGTAGCCTGAGGGGTCAGAGAATATGACTTGGAGACTGGTTGGGCACTTAACAAATTCATAAATTAGGGACCATTCCAGTTGATTGCCTCTTTATTCCATTATTCAGATACTCACCTTATCATCCATGTATTTATTATTCTTAATTATGTACTATGTATACTTGAATTTGTTTCTTCCTTCACGTTCATTTTCCCCTCTCTCTTTCCCTCGTCTACCAGGTTGCTTCTAAACCCATTGGCCATCTTTATAAGACAGCCACTGATGAAACCAATGTTTGGATAAATGTTTTGGGGCCCCCTTACAGACTCATTTTTGTCTTAGTGCTCTGATTAGCTATGCAAAGATTCTGACTTATTGTAATATAAATGTAGGTGTACTTTCACCACTACTGCTTACTTAGATGTCTCTACCCAGCCTTCTGCCAAACTCCACCTATTGTGGGAATTTGCTGCAGGCTTAGATACTTCCCAGTGAACTGCTTGCTACAGGTTCTCCCCATTCACCACCTCTTAGTCCCTGTTTGTGCAAAACTTTGTGTACTGAATGGAGGGCCTGGCCTGTGAGATGCACACCTTGCTCTTTTTCTCACACCAAAATGGCTGTGGATATGCGGTAGCCTATTCGCTTACATTCTGTATACTTGTTTTGAAGCCCTTTTAAAAATGTAATCCTGGGGGCGCCTGGGTGGCTCAGTCAGTTGGGCGTCTGACTTCGGCTCAGGTCATGATATTGCAGTTCGGGCCCCACGTCGTGCTCTGCGCTGACAGCTCGGGGCCTGGAGCCTGCTTCAGATTCTGTCTCCCTCACTCTCTGCCCCCCCCCACTTGCTCTCTCTCTCTCTCTCTCAAAAATAAAATAAAAACATATAAAAAAAGTTGTAACCCTGGAGGTAAATTCCCCATACATTTCTTTTAGGTTGGTTCTTTCTCTATGCCTTTTATTATACTCTTTCCATTTTCAAAAACCTATGAGATAATGAGGAAATTTTATAGCCAAATGTGAATGTGAATTTAAAGTTTTCCCATTTTTGGGTTTCTAGCAATGTTTTGTCATTTTTGCTGTGGGAGTAGTGGTACATCAGACTTCTGAAAGGAAATAGACCTGTTTTTTTGCTTTGTTTTTCTAAATAATTTGTAGTGAAAATCCATGAATTTTCAAAAATCTTTCTCTATTGCAAAAAGCACTGAACTAAAGAATAGAAAATATGAAAATGCCAGCAATTTGGCTCCCTTTTCTTTTATTATCAGAAATATTCTTTCCCAACTTTCTGCCTAAGTCCAGCATTTACTAGCCCAAAGAAATTGGTTACACAGCCTTCTCCCCTTTACTTGCAGTCAGGAAAAGCAATAAATGAAATAGGGGGGTCTTGTATTCATTTATAATGCTGATTATTTTTCCAAGGTTTCTTTCAGAGGAAATACACCTGACATTGTTTATGTATGATTCCTATCTGAACATACTAGACACAGGTATTAAACTAAGTTCTCAATCTCACCTTCCCCATTTCTTTAAATATCCTACTTATAAAAAAAAAACCCCAAATGACTAAATAAAAAGAAAAAAATTATTCCACTCAGTGGAGTCTTCTGGCAGGTTTTATGGGATCCCCTTGCTGGACTTGATCCCACACCAATCAGAGCTTTGTCATCAGTTTTGATGACAAGAATTTGAAGCAAAGTATCAGCTGGGCAATAAGAATATAAACGAAAACATCCATTTTCCTCTAAGAAAGAAAAATCAACAACTTGGATTTATGATCATGAGAATTATCATGAGTTTCCAGATTTTTCCGAGTTAAAGAATTAAAAAAATAGTTATCCAGGGAAAGTGGGGGTGATGACGATAATTTTCTCCATCAAAAATTATCTTTTCTTTTTTTCTGAGAAAATGGCTGGACTGGTGCCATGTTATATAACCTAATGCCATCATAAGCACATTACAGACCAGTTGAGAGACTGCATGATCTCACACACTCATCCCAGATTGCCAGATTTGGACCTTATGTTGTAAGAGTGGGTCCATCATTTCAGCCATATGTTTTCATATTTTCTATTTTAACATGATAGAATTCTGGTGCTGCTTCTGGAGAAAGAGCTCCATTATCAGTTTCATCACCTTAGTTGATATAGGGTAGTATCCCGGTTGGTAGGTCGGGAGAATACAGAACTGTGACTCTCATGGAGTGGACTTCCATGGATAGTTCTACATAGAAGTCTTGAGAAATTCCCAGGCAACTGTCCCTACTTCCCCTTCCTCGCTACAAAGTTCATGAAACAGTGTCTTCCCCATAGACTACAACACAATCATATGCCCAATGTCATTAGACTCGAAGGGCCCTACTCAGATTCAGAAAGTTTCTTTATCAAAAGGAACTGAAAAGTCTTTCTCATTCAGTATGCTTATTACACTGAGCAAGAACATGAGACCGAAATGATTCACCTCATTGGCCCGAGATCTGACTCTGATCAGGAGTGAAACTGGACAGACCTACATCTCTCTTCCTATCTGCTGACTCAGAGGAAAAACCACCCCAGCGAGGACCTCAGAACTAGAGAGACAATAACAACACATGCAAAGTCTGGAGAAAGTAAAGCAACTCCAAAGTCAAAATTCACAATCACAGGCACAGACATGAGAACGCAAGATTAGAATAAAGGAAGTAAAAGAAGAAAGAAACCTAAACCCTGGCGCGTGTAAAAAGCTCACGGCAAAATTCTCTCTCCAACAGCACCAAGGAGCTCTCAATTGTGCATTCCAAACTCATTCCAGGAGCAGCACCCCCACCGATGTCAATGGGAGATCTGCACTCAAAAGCATTGAAGCAACGGCAATAAAGATCCACAGTGTACAAAAGGGGAAAAATACCATCACCAAAAAAAAAAAAAAAAAAACAACAAAAAAAGAAAAACAGAACCCTGCAGTATGTGGGCACCGAGTGGGGGATTTCTGCCCTTAGCAATCAGAGAAGGAATGCAGAGGAGGTACCAAGTAAGACCAGCTACCAGAGATCTTAGCTTATGTCCTGTCCCCCTAAAATTTAGAGCCTGAACCAATAGATGGAAAATTTGGCAGCACATACAAATCACCTTGGGAGTTTTAAAAACATAATAATGTCCCAAACCCACCCCCAGAGATTCTGATTTAATTGATCTGAGGAGGAGCTTGGGCATTGGTGTCTTCTAAAAGCTTCCCTGGTGATTCTAATGTGCAGCCAGGTTGAGATCTGTTGCTTACATTATGAAGCTGTTCCAAAGGTTTTGCATGTGTGCCACAGTGAGCACGATGGTCAGCAGACCTGCCCCTTATCTCTGTCTCGAGGGCTAAGGAACACAGGTTGAATTAAATCTTCGTTTATGAAAACTGTTGAGAAAATAAAGTATTGATCTTACTTGAGAGACTTTTATGTTAGTCAATTAAATTAGTACTGTACCTTTCTACTAGTAAAATAAGAGCACCATTACTATATGGAAATATAACGTTCCATAATATTTTTATTGTGAGACAGGGGACGTGTCTTACTGCACTCAAATGTACAGTTTACGCACGACTGTAAAGTTAGCTGTAATCCATAAACAGGCGATATAGATCTTAGATATCTCTTTTAAGATCAGTTGGAAGGAAAATGCCTTATTCCTTAGCAACACCATAGGAAGCAGGATTGCCTCCAAGAAAAAAAAAAATCCTTATCTTTCCTAATTATTCCACATGAAAAGGCAATAGAACATTCCATTATTTTAATATATGGAGGGGAATCAATGCTTTTCTGATAATTCTCACGTACGTTATTCAAGTATTGCAATGGAAACCTGAAAAAAAAACATTTATTTTAATTCTTTGATTTTTTCCAGTGCTACTCACTGAACTCCCCTGCAACAAGAACCAAGAAATCTCTTTTCCCTGAATTTCATATGCTACAATAGAAAACAACACAATATGTAGGAAGGTTACGTGTTTCCTGGGTTGCTGGGGGAGCTGATAGTTTCAAGCATAGCACAAGTAAGCATATTACTTGAGCGTTTTCACTTTAGGCTATTTGGAAATGTGTCATTTAAAATGTGGAATCCTGGCACAAGATTTTCACACTGAAATTTTTTCAAAACTATCTAAAATGTGTCTTATTTGTGAAAATGCATCTTATTAATCCATTGTGATATAAAATAACAGCTGCTAATATGATTTTAAAGTTTGTAATAAAGTGCATCAAAATGTCTATAGAACGGATCATGACAGCACAGCCAACAAGCGATATTTCAGGGACTTTCATATGTGAGTAAAATGCCAGCGTGGCAGAAAATGAAAACTCCCAAATGTGTCTTTTTCGATTTTGACATTTATTCTTCTAATTGGACCCCACACCCACTTGCCCCAGGCATTTCTATTGTTAGAAAAGGAGTAAAGCAGTAGTCATCGATGCTAACGTAAGTTCTACAACCCCTGTATCAGTTAGCTATTGTTACAATAATGCTGTGTAACAAATTGCTCTAGCTCAGTTCTTAAAATCATTTATTCTAGTGTCTGTGGGTCAGTGAGCATTTGACTGATCAGGGCTTGGCTGAGTTATGCTTGGCTCCATGTTGTGGGTTGGGTCCATTTTTGTCCCAAGAGTCTGTCATGCTCCTTGGATCAGTGGCTACCAAAGGCATGTACTTCTCATGGCAATGGTTCATGTGCAAGAAAGATTAGTGGAAACACATGAAGCATCCAAAGGTATAAACTTGGCATTGGCACATTGTCATGTCTACTTGCATTCCATTAGCCAAAACAAATCATTCGGCCAAACCTGACATAAATGATAGGGTAAGGGAAATATATTCTACCTCTGAAAGAAAAAATTGCATCAGTACTGTGATCTACCACGTGGCTCATAATATATTTCCTCTCTGGCAGAGGCGTTTAACTCTCCTTGGAGAAAAGCTATTGGTGACAAACATTGTAGCTGTTTGTGGTGGTGAGGTAGCAGGAACCTTGCATGGCTATGACATTGCTTTTCAAATTAATGATTTGACATCAACATAACCATGTAGGCCTGTTAGAAACGGTATAGTGTAAGAGTGCAATTCTTGGTGCTAGATTGCTAGGGTTAAAATTCCACCTCCAACAATTACTGTCTTTGTCACTTTAGCAAATTACTTCATTGCCTGTTCTTTGTTTTCCTCATGTGTAAATGTGGGAAACAATAACACCTAACTCATAAGGTTGTAAGGATTAGAGGAGTCAAAGTATCCAAGTATTAGCTCAAGAAATGGAGTCATCTTCAGTCAGAGTAGAGTGTGACCATTCAAGTCTTCATCTTTTATTCACTATGTTGTTTCTGAAATATAAGTGTCTGGAAAGCAGGAACCATGCCTGCTTTACATGCTGTGTGCATTGTGTTTAGTAAGTCACCATATTTGGTAAGTGGCTTAATACATTTTATGGTGGCTACACAAAAGTAAAGATTGTTTACTTTCCACATCTACTCTGTCTGCCAACATAGGTTTATGCCAACCTCATGACTATATTTACCTTTCCTTGGGAAACCATAACAAATTAAATCTAACAAAACAAGCAATAATCCATTCAAAAATATGTTTAGGCATGGGTAAAGAATCTTGCTAGAAAATGGAGTAGAGGGTCTGGGAGTTGGGAATTACAAAAATGCATAAAAAATGCCCCTATTAAAAGGCTTCAACTCAATCAAGAAATATAAAATACATAGTATGGGTAACAGTGAAGCCAAACAGAAAGGTATATGCTGCTAGAAAGGTAGTGGCAAAGCTTTGGATGAGCTGAGGATAGGGCTGTCTTCATTGTTATGTGACTTTACTGTTCTGCAGAATGGAGATAATAATAGTACTTACCTCATAGACTGTGAGGATTAATATGCAAAGTATTTATAACATACTACTATGAGTACTGGTGGGATGCCTCATGTCTATGGAAAAGACAAGAGGGAAAGGGGTACAATTAATCTGGAACTCAAAGTCTTTCTGAAATTTGAACACATAGAGATGGGAGGGACAAAGCACACCAATGGCACAAAGTCAGGTTTTGGAGTTGGCAATTTTCTTAATTCCCCTGGCTGACCTATCAGTTTCTGAAAGAGGTGTGTAAAGAATCTCCATCTATATTTAAGTATTTGTCAATTTCTTAGAATTCTTTCTATGTTTGCTTACATATACTGTAAATCAGGATAATCATACCTTTCTGAATGAACTGTTCTTTCTAATATTAAGTGATGACTTTTTTTTTAATGTACTAAATCTCTAGGTTTTAAAGTCTATCTTGTCTCATATTAATTGTTATAGTAGCTTATTTTGGTCAGTGTTTTTCTGCCATATCTTTTCCTTCTTTGATACTTACAATCTTTCAGTATGGGATTATATTTTAGGTATGTCTCTCATAAATAACATATGAGAATATTTTTCTTTTGTGTTCATTTACACTTGCTAAAGCTTATAAGCTTGGGCATATTTCTACTTGTATTTTGCATTTTATATTTGCCATGTATTATCTCTGCCTCTCTCTGATCCTCACCACCTTTTTTACCTTAATTGTTAACATTTTCCTTATTTCTTTAAAATGTTATTTTTATTTTTTAGAATCTACCCATCTGTTTTTAAGTGAAAAATTGACTTTAGAAAGGTTGAAGTTTATACGTCAACGAGAAAATATTGTTAAAGTCTGAATTTAATATCTCTAGGCTTCTCTAAAGCAATGAATTTACAAGAATTTAAAATCCTTTAATTTTTTTTTTTATTTTAGAGAGAGAGAAAGAATGCATGTACTTGATGAGTCACCCAGGTGACCCTAAAATCCTTTAAGTTTTTAAAGTCACATTCTCACCTTTCACAATGCCATCCTCTAATATTTTGGTTATACACTTAAACTATTATTAGTATTGCTATTGACACAATTCTTTTTCATTTTATTTGGGGCTTTTCTTACAGCCACTGCTTATTTATATTTACCCATATTGAAATACTTAATTTATTTCTTTTCCACTACTTCCTGTGTTCCACTATTTCTTCTGAGTTTAATTTATTTTCTTGCCAAAGTAGATCCCTCAGTAGTGTTTATAATAATGAGTGTCTGAGGTTTTTAGAATGTAGTTTTACAATATAAACTTTCTTTTCCTTTCTAAAAATATATTTAGTTTGTTCTCAAGCTTTAACAATACTTTATTTGGGTATAGAACTCTAAGTTGATAGTTATTTTCCCTCAGCATTTTTGAATTATTATTTTATTATCTTTTTATCTGTATTATTGTCTACAAGAAATATGTGGTCTCTTTATTAAAACTTTAGTCATTTCTGCTAGTTGTTTTTATAATTTACAATTTTCTATTGAAGTTTTCCATTTGTTCACTCACGGTTTTATGTTTTCCTTTAAATTCTTGAATATCCTTATGTTAACTACTTGAAAGTCTTTACTACTATTTGAAATTCCATCATTTCTTCCACTCTAGCCTGTATAACTAATTTTTCTTCCAATTATGAGTCAAATGTTTTGTTTTGTTTTGTTATGTTGCTTCACATGAATTATGTTTTTGATGGCATGCTGGACATTGTCAATTCAACATTCTTGAACGTTTAGATTTTGTCATCTTTCTTTAAAGAATATTGTGGGTTTTCTGTGGCAGTTAATTTACTTGCAGGTCACCTTCATCTATTCAAAGTTTGTTGTAAAATGTTGTGAGGTAGGGTTTAGAGTGGACTTTCATCTAGGGTTAAATTAACTATTCCCAAGGTGTGGTCTTCCTAGGGATTTTAGTGAATTTGTAGGGTGTTCATTTCAGTCTCTCCATCCTCATTGGTTGAAACCAAAGCATTCCCAAGTCCTGTGAAATCTCCAGAATTTTCTAGGTTATTTATTTATTTTCTAAAGAGTAACTTGCTGAGTCTTTTATTGGCATTTCATTTCTGACCAAAGGCTCAAAGGAACTTCTATCTAAATCCTAGAGCCATTTCTCTTTGTAATTATTCCTTCCTGGTACTTTTCTCTGCATATCCAAGTTGCCTCAGTAGCCTTGGTTCTGATCTTCACTGGCTTAGCTAAGTGAGACTCAGTCCTCTGCTTGACCTTCCCAAGCTTGCATCACAGTCCAAAAAGTGCTTCCAGAAAGTAAGCAAAGGTGATCATTTTTTTTTTTCTTTTCTCTCCAGGATCTCAGTCATGATCTTTCTATTGTTCAGTGTCTTAAAACAGTTGTTTTAAGTATTTCATCTACTTCCATACTTTATGGTACAAAGGCTATTACAGAGGAAGCTTACTGTATCATAGGTGGAAGCAGAAGCCTCGTCATTGCTTTTAAAAATTTTATCTTCTGGGGCACCTGGGTGGCTCAGTCAGTTGAGCTTCTGACTTTGGCTCAAGTCATGACCTCACTGTTCGTGGGTTTGAGCCCTGCGTCAGGCTCTGTGCTGACAGCTCAGAACCTGGAGCCTGCTTTAGATTCTGTGTCTCCCTCTCTCTGCCCACCCATGAGTGCATGTGTGTGCTCTCTCTCTCTCTCAAAAAAACGAATAAATAAATAAATAAAATAAAATAAAATAAATAAATAAATAAATAATAAAAATTTTTATCTTCCTACGGTGGAATTCCAATGTGTTGTCGAAGACTAAGTGTATTTTATACTCATGCTGTTTCGACTTCAATCAAACTCGTATCTTCTTCAATACTGGAAAATTTCACCCATTTTTTTTCTTTATTGTCTTTTTCTCATTCTCCTTATTTCTCTTTCTGAAGATTCTATTAGACTTATGTTGGATTTTTTTCTTAGCCTACATATCTCATAAACTTTCCCTTAGAGTTTACATTTCCTTATTACTGTGTGTTTTATTCTCCATAATTTCTTCATTTTAATTCAGCTCACCAATTCTCTCTTCTGCCATATCTATTCTGTTGTCTAACTTATTCTCTGAGTTTTCATCTCACTGATTATATAATTTTTACTTCCACATGTTTTATTTGATTATTTTTTATATCTGCTGATTTTGAAAAAGAATCCTGGTCTTTCATTATGGTTTATATGTATGCTTTAAGTCTTAGTTCTTTTAAATATTCTTATTTTAAAGTTGCTTCTCGCTCTTTTTTTTTTTTTTTAATTAAATCTGTTTGCTGTACCTTCTGAATCTTTTTTTTTTTTTTAATTTTTTTTTTTCAACGTTTATTTATTTTTGGGACAGAGAGAGACAGAGCATGAACGGGGGAGGGGCAGAGAGAGAGGGAGACACAGAATCGGAAACAGGCTCCAGGCTCTGAGCCATCAGCCCAGAGCCCGACACGGGGCTCGAACTCACGGACCGCGAGATCGTGACCTGGCTGAAGTTGGACGCTTAACCGACTGCGCCACCCAGGCGCCCCCCTTCTGAATCTTTCTAATGGTGAATTGCTTCCTCAAAATGTTTGAGTTCTTAAATTATATTGTGAGTTTATCTTTAGCAGAGATATTCTTTCCTTTGTGGGAGTCTCATATGTTTTTATATAAATGTCTCTGAAGAGTGGCTTTTTCTTTCTTTTTTCAGGACCTCAGATATTCAGGGTCCTACTACTTTAGGACAAATATCCATATTATTTACTTGTTTTAGGCCTTTCTTCACCATTTATTATACCCTACAAGTGCATTAAATTTATACCCTACAAGTGCACGTGGCACAGGTTTGAGGTCTTAAATTTTCATTCACGTATTTTTTTCCCACCAAGAGCTCTGAGTAGAATACTAAATTCTTATTGGGTCAGCAAACAGATTTTCTAATCTCTTTTCTTCATCAAGGAAACCATTCTGTGGGCTTCCAGTTTCAATTCCTCCACTTTTGTGGGTTCAAAGCCACACATCCTATCACCAAATAATTTCCAATAACTCCCTGGGCTGCCGTGGCACTGACCAGGCATTTAGGCTTTCCAGTACTTCTTTGTTTCGAATCCTTTGGTGATTTTCTTTTTCTTTTTTTACATTTAGCTATTGTATTTAGAACATACTATTGCTTATTCAACATTTCTCTAAGTTGGTGAAGATTTGGGGAGAAAGCAAGGATGGATGAAATGATAAGTTTGGATATCGGGTGGCTGCAAGTTGATCCTTAGTGTAAAATTAGATAACAGTATCCTCGTAAGGTTTTTGTAAGGATTAAGGAAATAAATATCTATAAAACACTCAGAATAATGTCTGTTCTAATGTAAGTATTTATTGTTATTTTTTTATTAGCCTTAAATTTTTCTATATTTCACAATGCTTCATATTGAATTCCAAGGGTTTGGCTTCTATTAAGTACACAATGAGAAAACATTGAAGAATTGTGAGCAGAATTTAAACCTGATTAATGTTGAGCCCTAGGAGAATTAATCTGGGGATCAGGTATAAGATGAACAGGACAAAGAAGAGGCTAGAGATCAGAAGACTGTTAGAAACCTATCACAAATTTGTAGGTGCAAGATGTCACAAGGGTTCGGTCAATGGAGAAAATGGAACAGACCTAAAGATGCTGTACATGTTATTAAGGATAACTGTAAATAGAACAGATTAGACTTGGCAACTGACTGAATGAGATTGATGATGGGGTGATGTGTACATAATTGTATTAATCAACAAATATTTGGTGAATTTTCACAGCCAGAAGCAGGTGATCACAATAGACGGTAATAATAATAATAATAATAATAATAATAATAATATAGATGAAAAGTTTTGGACACTTCTCCCATCAAAAGTTGAGGTCCAGTTCCTCTCCCCTTACATCTGGACTGGTCTTCAAGTGTTAGTTTTAACCAGTAAATTATGGTATAGGTGAAGGGGTTATGATTTCTGAAACTAGGTCTAAAAAGGTAAGCAGTTTGCACCTAGGTCTCTTGTAACCCTCACTTTTGGGATGCTCCCTTTCAGAACCTAGCCATCATGTTGTGAGAAGCCCAAGTCATATGAAAAAGCCATGCATGGGTGCTCTGACTGACAGCACCAGCATCCACTACACTGCCTGCCTTGTGAATGAGCCATTTAGGATGTCCAACCCGATTGAGTCTTCAAGTGACTTTTGGCTTTCATCCAACTATACTGCACAACAGACTCCAAGGAGGAGCCACCCAGAAGAGTCATGGTTATTTTCAGTTACCAAGTATTAACTAATTTATTACTCAGCAATAGATAACTGGAATAAATAGCTAACATGTATTAAATGCTTACTATGTGCAATTTACTGCATTTAATGCTTTATATCACCTCAATTAACCTTATCAATAGCTTTAGTATTTTCACTCTTACTTTAAAGACCAGGAAACTGCAGTGCAGTGAGTTTTAATTAACTTGATCCTGCTGTACTGTTAGGAAATGGTAGAGCTAGGGTTGGAAATGAGGTCTGGGTTAATACAGAGTTATACTTTCAACCACTATGCTTATTCCAGTCTGGATTCTTCCAAAAGCCAGCTCTGAGACAAGGAGTCAAGTACAAGTCATTTATCTGGAAGCTAAACACAGGAAACACCAACAGGGCTATAACGAAGTGAACCAGGGAAGGGAAGGAAGCCCATAAGGATGGGTAATATGAAGCAAGTTTACCACTATTGGTCAACTGGAGCTCAGTCCTGCTGGAGAACTGAGGGAGACACTGTAGGACACACTTCAGAGTTATCTCAGAGAGGGATGGAGAAGCTGGAGTGGTTATCTTCTAAATCCTCATCTGTGATTAGCTGAGAGGTGCTTCGGAGGTGTTAACTCTCTGACACTTCCGGTTTGACCTGAAAATGGCTGAGTATGGCTCCATGACCAGAAAGAGCTCAGAAGATTCACAGGTGTTTGCAACAAGCAGCCTTTGGTGTGTATAAATCAATGTCGAGGCTGTAGGAGAAGGAAAATGGCAGCTTCTGCCACCAATGTTATCACCCTCACAGTCCTCCTGGCCACACAGATGTTAAGTATAAAATACAAATATCACAGAAAAGCTAAAAATAACAAATAAAAGAACTTCTTCCTTAAAGTGCTGTCATTTGAAGAAATGTGTGGCCATTTGAGGGACTGTGTAGATGTATGTGTACGTGTACCAAATGGACTTAGAATTCACAGAAGTAAAGTCAACGGAATAGTGAGCCACTGTTCCACTTCAGCAATGATAAAGGAGGGAAGCCTGGCTGGCTCAGTTGGTTCAGCATGTGACTTGATCTCGGGGTTGTGAGTTTGAGCCTCCCATGGGGTGTGGAAATTACTTAAAAATAAAATCTTAAAAAAATATAGAGAGAAGGATTAGTCGCTCTACTTCTGTGGACTGGTCCCTTTCCATTCATCTGCTTATTTGTGTATCTTTTTGTCAGCCCTGTGATGTGTGTGTGTGTGTGTGCTTAGATGTGGTCAATTGTGGTCAGGATAAAAGGGAGTATTTATTTTTTGGTCCATTTATTAGACATTCAAATCCATCTACAACCAGCTGAGTAAAACTGGTATAAAGAAATGGGGCTGGGGTGCCTGGGTGGCTCAGTCGGTTGAGCGTCTGACTTCGGCTCAGGTCATGATCTCGAGGTCCGTGAGTTCGAGCCCCACGAGTTTGGGCCCCGCATCGGGCTCTGTGCTGACAGCTCAGAGCCTGGATCCTTCTTCAGATTCTGTGTCTCCCACTCTCTCTGCCCCTCCCCCACTCATGCTCTGTCTCTCTCTCTCTCTCTCTGTCAAAAATAAATAAACATTAAAAAATAAAAAAAATAAAAAAGAAACAGGGCTGTATCAGCTGCTTGCTACATCTTTGCAAAGTGCTAAAACCCAAATCTGAAACTATGGAAGAATAGATCTGTTTAGATCATTGTGAAAATCATTCCAAATTTGTTCTTATCTCTCAGTTTCCATTATATCACAAACACATAACATGTAAAATACACACTCACTATAATTACTTCCCCCCCCCCCCATGTCAAGTGGCATTTCAGTATCAAGAGAGTTCTATTGGAACAAAGAATGATCAAATTAATTTTACCACTAATGATTTCAGTTTGGGGCTAAATCGCGGAATTTAAGAACATGAAGACAAAAATGATAACCAAAGACAGTAGCAATTAGATGAACATTTGGGTCATATTAAATCATCTTTGCCACAGATACACTAATTGTGGAGTAGAGATATTAGGGTTGAAAGGAAGATGATGTGGTACATATGTCAACCCTGATAAATATGGTTTAGGTCCTAAAAATTAATAAGTAAGCAAGTTTAATGAAAACAAAAGTCTCTCTTTTTCCAGCCTGCTTTCAGTTAGCTATTCCCCCACACATATGTGTGACCATGATATTCAGCCTGTGTGTATTCAGCTCCTTGACTGGATATACCACAGGTCTCACATTTTGCCTGTCTGGAACACTCTTCACATGCCCTTTTCCAAAGAGAAGCCGTATTTTTATCACGTCAGCCTATAGAAAACAAACGGCTGAGATAGCCCAAATGATGGCATTGAAGTGCATAGACCAAGTCAAATGGTATTTGTTCAGATAAATGGAATTTTGAGGTTTTAATGAGTTTGGAAAATTGATAATGTTCCTGGACAAAGTTTGGTTAATGCGGAAGTAAATGAAAAGGCAAGGAAGAGAACAGGAGTGAATCTTGGACATTTTTCAGAGGCAAAATACATAAGCTTGTTTTTAATCCATAAGGCCAAATATTTCCTCTCCTCACATTGGGCCATATGTTTAATCCACCAAGACAAAGACCAGAGTAACGAATACTAACTGCAAGGTCCAGGAGAATCTATTATTGATTCCATCACGAACTAGCTGTGTGACCTTGGGCAAATCATATCACTGGGCCTCACCCCAAAACAATGAAAACAAAACCAAAACCGTCAAGGGTGTGTGGGGTCTTTAATGTTCTTTCCACCTTTATGGATCTTTAAAGTGCGACTTAACAGAAGCTTCGGCAGGAACAGAATTAAATCCAAAAGGAAAATAGCTTTCGTAATCATATCTGAACCTTTAATTTGTCATTTGCTTTATGACATATGCATGAGGCTTGTTTAAAATAACTCTACAAGGTTAATTACCAGTGCCGAATACAACGATTGTGTCGGTGGTACAATATTTTGTTAGGCATGTGTGACAACATTGCAAAGTGGATCAGCTGCAAGACTGTTTGTGATTTGGCACCCCCTTAGTTTAAAATGGCCACAATCCTAAACATGTGTTCCCCCACTCCCCCCACCTCTACGGACAAAGTGTGTGCCACAAAAAAAATTAACTCGGGGAAAAAAAAGCTCATTGACAATTTGTTGAACTCTTTAGAAGGTATACAAAGGGCGGCAAAACAGAAGACAGAGTTTTCGGGCAGCTCTGAGGCTACAAAAACAGAAGCCTGGGAGTGCTAAGGAGCCATTATTTTATTCAACCACTGGCAGAAAGCTTGTCCCAAACTAAGAGTGATGCTCAAACTGGTTAGAGGATAATGTTGAAAAGTATCGATGAGTTGTTTAAGCACTGACAATGATTTCTTACCTTGTAATAAACTCAGTTTCTTAAAAATAACTGTAAACCTGTTTTTTGAATAACCCACAAATAGCACCTTAATATCTAAGGAGGGAAGATTTACAGTTACAATTACCTGGGTTTTATCTGCATAATGTCAGTTTTCTCTTGCAGAAGGATATTTGTCACAGAATTTTGCTAGGCTAAGAAAATAGAGGCCCCTACCCACAACAAACACACTGTTCGCCCAGGAAGATTTCACTTCTCTCTCCTCTGGGGAGAGTAAAACCCTCTGTCAGTTGAAGGAGTATTGAACAAATGCCATAAAAAGCAAATGCCAATTTTTCTGAGATGTTAACAATGGCGAATATTATGTTTATTTTTATTACAAATTATCTCTTCTCATTTATATGACCCTACATAAAATGTGCTAGTATATAAGGACATTTATGTCAGTTCAAGCACACTAACTCATATATTTTGTCATAGTGCAGTGTGTGTTATTTAATCCAACAGAATATTAAGACTTTAATCTATCTTTTTGCAACATAAAATGCCAACAGTTGAAAAGTCTCATGATTTAGATAAGGAGTTTAATCTTTATGGCCTTTCCAGAAAACCTTCTCATTAAAAAAGCAATATGGCTGGTCAGTTCAGGTTGGAAGCCCTTTTGGTTTGGGGACTTACCAAGGTCATTGCGACCTAGACTCTAGAAGGAGTTATTTTTTATTCTCCCTGAAAAGTGGCCTGGTTAAGTGGGGTCAAGTTATTCTCATTTGCACAGCTGCAGAGATATTGTTATTTTATACGGGCTGTGTATACTTCACTATTGTATCAAGACTTTAATAATTTGGCATCTTAGGTCAGCTGTTGACTCCAAAGAAAACTTGATAAATTACCATAAAGTAGGAAGTAGAAAATAATTAGGCAGATGGAGTAAATGAAAACAGGGCAGGTTGGTTTTATCTTTGTTCTATAAAGACTTAAGCTTTGTCTGTAGGTTTTTTCTAATGTCTGTACTGAAACATTCTTCTCTGATATCAAATTTGTATATTGACTGCCTGGAAGAAAAGGAAATCAAAATTAAACTAGAACTCTGAGCCAAACTACAGAGAACTTTTCCACACATAGGAGATGGAAAGGAATTGACACAGGAACTTAGAAAATTGTCCACACCTACCTGTTTGAGTGAAATGCTTTCTACCTTTAGACCCATGGCTCAATTGCTTACAATCTTAATTCCTTCCAAATGTGGCTATGCCAGTATACTAATGTGAAAAGGAGAACTGACATACATTTAAATAATATACATTATTACCACCTGCCTAGAACTTTATCCTTTGACATACCAACATTTAACAATCCCCTACTGCTGGATATTTAGTGTAGCCTCTCCCTTGCAACCATGCCCACGTTTTACTCTTATTAACATGATATTTGAATATCTTTCTTGAACGAATGAATAATTAAGTGATTGCATGAAAGGTAGACAGGTTTTGCTACCCAGAATATATAGACGAGAGAAGTAGCCAGCCTTTCTTAGGTGCTAGTGCTTGATAGCATCCACCCTTTAGACTGTCCTGCCTTGCTTTCTGCCACAGAAAACTGGTTTCTTTGGACTCCATCAAAAGACCTTCATGATGGCTGATTTCTAGGTGGGTTTAGCAAGGGGAGGGAGAATACTGGTAGAAAGCCAAAGGAAGAGAGGAGTAGGATTGGTGAATATTTCTTCCCAGCTCCCTCCCAGAAGAATTCCCTTAGGCTCTCTCATCCTGTTGTTCCTACCTCCTAGGTACTTGCAGTTTCCCTATACCTTTTCCAAACCCTCTGCAAAGTGTTCCTACTTGTGCAATTCGTTTCCTGCTGTGACACTGAAGCATTAACAGTGTGAACAGTAGAGTCACCCTGACGTATTAGGAAGTGACAATCCTAACACAAATGAACATTTTGTTCTTTCAAATGTTTTGTGTATGACGTAGTGGTGATAGTGACATTTTTACCTCCAAAAATCCTACGTTCTTAGAAGTGCTTTCACAAATGGACAAAATGTTATTCAGTAGAATAATAATACTCTGAAGTACTAAGTTAAAAAATTACAAAACTGCGCATTATATGTTATGATTTTTTTGTTAAAACTATAGATTACATATAAACATTTCTGGGGTGGTATATTTTGATTTTCTTCTTTGATGTTTACCTGCATGTCCAAAACTCTCTACAATGAATATGGGCTGTTTTTGTCAACAGATATTTAAAAATTATTAACCAAATAAATATAATCCCCAAAATACATTAAGTCATATGCCAGCTATAAGGAATACAAAGTTTAATGACCTTGTGATTTAGGGTGATGTTTGCACATGTGCTGATGTATTCTTCTTCTCAGTAGGGTTCTATGAAGAAATGTTTCCTGCTGGTAGGATTTGCCAAGATCACATGAGCTCCCGACAGTTACTAGCATCCCCGGATGAGACCCCGAACCACTTTTTACTCCTCCTAGTTCTCTTCACTTTTTTTATCCCTCTTTGCCTTTTTTGTTCTCTGTGAAGACGCTTACACTGGCCTCTTCCTCTCCTGACCATGCCTGTAGAAGTGCCTGTGCCCAGTTGCCTGCTTGGAATTGTCTCAGAGTCCTTCATTTTGGCTCTGCTTTGTGACTCCTGATCATGCCCGTCTCTTTTGCTCTGTGGTTCTTTCTGTGAGTGGTCTTCATGGTAACCCCCCTTCTTTCCTTCATCATGGGCACTCTTCCCCAAATTTGTACTATCTTCATTGGTAGAGCTTGGGTGGTCTGCGTCATGTTGCTTACCTTGAATGTTACATAAAATCCTGACTTTCTCGGAGAGAGAAACTTCTTTGTTGAGTATGATCTATGACAAGTGCAGTCTATTATAATTTTACATGTGCCTGAGTGAAGGCATGGGGTTTTACTTGAATCATTTCATGTTTTGAGTACACTAAATCAACATTTATACATCACTTAGATGCAAGCTTGCTCTTCATGTCTTCTTTCCTGATATATGTCATCGATCTGGAAGGTTCACAATTGGACGTTCATGGCGTTCTGTGCCATTTCGATATAGGGCACATTCATTAGTGAATCCAAACCTGGAATTTTTTAAAAGTTCAGATTGTTTTATATGAATAAAAATGTAAGCAAATTAGGAAACATCATGTGGCTAAAGCAATCAAGGATATAGAGTGGCTTCTATGCTAAATAAAGATGAATCTTCCTTAGTCTTAGAAGTATGGGGAAGTCATTATTGAAATCCATTAAATCTTGACCTGAATATGGAAGAATCACCATATTCTAGACTAGTCTTTCTTTTAACTAGAAAATGCAATATTTGGAATAACTAAAATGAACTCTATAAAACTGTTATTCTTTACTCTAAGAAGGATTCTATCTTATGTAATATTTATGTAGTAGATTCTCTTAGAACTCTGCCCACATGCCCTCAGAACCATTCACCCTACTGGTGCATGCTAGCCTGGCTTCTGATGGCCAGCTCCTGAATCTTTGTCAGGGGGCTGCCCTTTGGTGGAAAGGACCAACTTCACCCTACTGATGTGTCCGAGAATTAACATAACTTTCAAGGTATTTAGTAACCAATGACTAACAGCTATTAGAAGTACAAGTATTCCAATGCCCTTGTCCCTTATCCAGTATTTTACTGCCATTTAATCCCTGGGGTTAAACTTCCCTCACTCATAACAGTAGCTGGCTTAATAATGCACTCCCTATTGATTACCTTCTCTTCCCTGTATTACTTGCCTACTGGCATACAAGTGTCACTGTACCTCTGAAATAAACCAAATACACAAATCCTTATTTCAGATCTGATTCCTATGGGAACCAAAATGTTATTTAAAAGGATGTTAGGGGGGCCTGGTGGTTCACTTGGTTGAGCTTCTGACTTCGGCTCAGGTCATGATCTCGTGGTTCGTGAGTTCGAGCCCCACGAGTTTGAGCCCCGCATCGGGCTCTGTGCTGACAGCTCAGAGCCTTAAGCCTGCTTCAGATTCTGCGTCTCCCTCTCTCTCTGCCCCTCCCCTGGTCGCACTCTGTCTCTCTCTCTCTAAAATAAATAAATGTTAAAAAAAAATGGGGCGCCTGGGTGGCTCAGTCAGTTAAGCGTCCAACTTCGGCTCAGGTCATGATCTCACATCTTGTGGGTTTGAGCCCTGGCATCGGGCTCTGTGCTGATAGCTCGGAGCGTGGAGCCTACTTTGGATTCTGTGTCTCCACTCTATGTCCCTCCCCTACTCATGCTTTCTCTCTCTCTCTCTCTGTCTCTCAAATATAAAATAAAATTATATATATATATATATAAAATCCTTTATATATATATATGGCCATAGCCCAACTTTGAAGGATCAGGGCAAATACCTGACATGTTGATATTTGCTGGTGGAGACAGCATTCAATAGGAAGGGATCGCTAGAACAACATGCCAGCTCTTCTAAGGAATGTTTTGTTGTAATGAAATTCTTCCTCTTGTTAGCAGTCACATTTGAGAAACTATAGATAGTAAATTTAGAAACCAAATCTTAACTTCTTATGGGAGGTTTGGATCTGGTTGGATTCAAAACGGCATGTCACCATCTTTATTTCTATGATAGAAAGACAGTCGGCAAGACTGTCAAACAACAGGCTTTATTAGTTACACAGTCCAGCCTACCACTTAGGAATAAAAGCAGGTTATTTATTAAACATTCACTTGAACCAACAATGGCTTAAGAAAAGAAAAATATCCCTTGATGGAAAAAAAGCATTTCACAAAACTCACAAAGTTATTGAAGGTCTAAACCCAACAAAAATCTCCAATTCTGTTTTGCTTTCCCTTCTTTTGTTAATGATAACACTTCATCACACATTTCACTTTGGACAAAGCATCGTCATTGCCAAGGTACTCTGTAATAAGCTGCAACTCATGGCTCTGCATGTACACGTTGCCCTGGATTTATAAACTTTCCCTAATATTTACATTTGAAAATGTTACGAGACTGGCCATCACACATTTCCTCCTTTTCTCTCACATTTACTTTTTCAGAAGCAATATACAGAGGAATGACAGACACGTCTTTCTTCATGGTATCTAGTGTTCTGGTGTGTGTGTGTGTATGTGTGTGTGTGTGTGTGTGTGTGTGTGTAATTGGATACGACTGAAAAGAGAATAAGACAGAGGAAACAAGGTGTGAAAGAACTTTAGAGAGAGCAAGAAAGAGCAATAGAGAGAGTGGTTATGCTTAGGAACACATTAATGTTTGAAATGCAAACTTTAACCTTTAAGGATTTTATCTTAAGGAAATCAAGTATAATGTATACAGAAAAACACGTAGGCAAAAGCGAATTAGAATTTTCTAATGCTCATCAGGTGTTGAGGACTGTGCTGCCCGACGTGGGGGCAACTAGCCTCAGATAGTTAAATTCAAATAACTTAAAATTAAACAAAACTTAAATTCAATTAGTCATTAGGCTAGCTACATTTTAAGCGCTCAGGAGATCATTGAAGTTATTAGACAGATCTAGTGCAGATGCAGAACGTTTCCATTCTTCGCGGAAAGCTCTGTTGGACAGTGCTGGTCTAGAAAGTGTGAGCCATCATAGATCAACAGACATAACTACATGCTATCATCTGATGAAGCATATGGAATTTCTCTGTCCTCCACCCCCATTTCCTCTTTCTTCCAGGGACTTGAAATAGGAAGAAAAAAACAACCCCACAGAACTACAAAAAAGAGAGAACAGACAAAGAGGACTGTTGTAAAAATAAGAAGCTTTGAAGAATCTGAAGCAGATGTTATGCTGGGAGCTAGTATGTATTATATACCACCTGTGCCCACTTAATTCCATCCAAAATCATTTCCTCCACAGTTACCATGAAGAGAGATGGAAATTCAAGGATCTAAAAATATTTGGTAGAAGGAAAGGGAGGAAGAAAGTGAAAGTAAGTCTTCTAATTCAGATGTGGAGTCTATCTGCAGATGGGAATAATGATTTACTGCCCGTGGGCGCCCCTGGACTCTGGGGTAAGGCACATTTTCTCTGCCTGGAGCTCCATGAGTTGGCTGGACCACCACGCAAAGCCATTCCATATGTACATGTTTTGAGTAAGAAATTATCTGTCAGCAGTAGCTGACATATACATATATACACGTATTATATACACACACACATATATGCGCTTTTGTTAAGGATATGGGGTAGAACCAAAAGTTTTATATGAAAATAGTCAAGACCCATTCTTTTAACCTTCCAATGACTTGTTTTGCTACATATATTTCATAGTATTTCAGTGGTTCTAAGTCTGTCTCAGATGACATTGCTTTAACCCTTTCTTTACTGTTGCCTGCTCATTTTGTGGCACACTTATCTTATTATTCCAGGTGAAAAGAGCTGCCAGTTTTAACTAGTTGGTTTTGAGTACTAAAGGTATTCTATTGCCGAACCCACAGAGACAGAGTGAATTATCTGATCAGTAATTTGAACTTTCTCTTCAAAAACAAATTGCCTGAGAAAGGATACATTCCTCAGAACATGCCACCATTTTTCTTCTAGAAAAGTTACTAGTTTCCATTAATGGGTGTAAATCATAGAATCTGACTGCACCGGAAAAGAGACCATTTTGGAGCTGACGTGGATGACCCAGTATTTTACCAAGCTTGTGACAGTGGGAACTTTCTGGAATTTGAATAGGAAATGTCAGCTAACTGAAAACACATCCCATCTGAAGGCTCAAATAAAGAGTAAGTGCTGTCCCAGCTCTATGATTTGCTAGCATCTTTGATTGTTCTCTTGGCTTGGCATAATTCTTCTCTCTTTGCAGAAGAGGGCTCGTTTTTCACATTCTCTCAGCCAAAGTTTTCCCTTCTGACCCATAGAGAGAAACTTGAGATCATCAGCTTCAATTTCTATTTGATTCTCCACATTTGTGACTCCCACAGAGGGAAGATAAACACTTCGTATGAAGACTGCAAGATGAACTTTTGGATAGGAGTCACAAATTTCTTTGCTCATTCATTTAATTCATCTATTTATTCATTCAACAAATAAGTGCTAGACACTGTGCATGGAGATACAAAGAAAAAGATAGAAATATTCCCTCTTTCTTGAAGAGTACATTCTAAGGGAAGATGATGGCCAGGGGTATTAGTTGCTTATTTCTGTTGTAACAAATCACCACAAATTTAGTGGCTTAGACCTGTACAAGTTTATTATCATATAATTCTGTAGGTCAGAAGTCCAACACAGGGCTCACTGAGGCTAAAATCAAGGTGCATTTCTTTCTGGAAGCTGTAGGAGAGAATTCATTTCCTTACTACTTCTAGCCTGTAGAGTCCACCTGTATTCCTTGGTTCATAGCCTTCCTTCCTCTATCATCAAAGCCAGCAACATCAGAGCAAGTCCTTCTCACATCACAGTCCTTTGACCTTTCCTTTGTCGTCACATCTCTCTGTGACCACAGCTGGGAAGGGTCCTTGGCTTTTAAGACTCATGTGATTACATTGGACCCACCAGGATCATCTCTTCATCTCCAGGTCAATCACATCTACAAAGTTCTTTTTGTCATGTAAGGTAATTTATTCAGAGGTTCTGAGGATTAGGGCATGGGCATCTTTGGGGCAGGGACATTATTTTGCCTACCATATCAGGTAAACAAATAAATTCAAATAAAGCAGCTACATATTGTGGTCAGTGCTGCAGAAGGAACAGGTGCAGGATAAGAGGAGGGCACCTACACTAGATGGTGTAGTTAGGAGAGGCATTTCTGAGAAAGTGGTATTTAAGCTGAGCACTAAGGGATAAGAAGGAATCTCCCTCTCATTTAAGCAATGGGGCTTGACTTGGTGACATCTTCTTACAGATCCCACCCTCCTGCTTACAGTTGACTAGCCCAGGGATGGGCATCTGACTTAGGCTAGGCCATTCAGAACCTTTCTCTGAGATTTGAAAACTTGGTTGCCAAAGAAAGTGTGTCCATTCCTCTCTGTGGTGAAACTTGGAAATACGAACCCTGGAGTAGTTTTCAATAATGTTTCCTGCCTTGTAGAGGACAATGATGTCCTCTACAAGGCAGGAAAGCTGGCACACATTGTGAAACAGAGGCAAAACACCAAAAGTTTGTTGTTGTTGTTGTTCAAAGTAAAATTACTAATTGTATTATTTATGGTTCTTTTCATTGTATGTTTAGAACCTAAAAAACCTATCTTAAGCAAAAAAGTGAAATATAACTCTTTGGTTCTATGGTAGCAGTATGATCTCTGAGGCTAGCTGCACTCTTACTCTTCCCAGGGTCCCATGAATCTTCCAATAAATTTCACTCTTTTGCATAAAATAGTTAGGTTTTTAGGTTTCTATCATTTATAACCAGAAGAATCCTGAAGAATACAATAGTAATTTTATTTTGAGAAACTGTGGCATACCTTGGGCTCTCTATGGGAATGGATAAGCATTTTTGGAATCCATATAAAATGTTCTATCATTGGGTTTTTATTTTTTTATTCCAAAAGCACAATTATCTCTTCACATCACATTACAGGTTGGCTTTACTCGTTTGTCCAGTTGGGATCTATTTGTGATCTCCACAAGTTTTTCTTTTTTCTTTTAAAAAATTGTGAGATACAGCATACATATAGCATATACATGTAAAATGTAGAAAGATGTTTTGAAGAATGTTCATAGATAATAATAAAATGAGCAAAGTTGCACTGACTAGCATAAGAACTGGACAATCCTAGTGCCTTTGAACCTCCTATATGGATCTCCCTCTCTCACCTATGAAAGTAACCATTATTCCAAGTTTTCTGTTAATTATCCTCTCACTTTTCTTTAAAATATTGCTCTATAAGGGGCTGGCTGACTCAGTTGGTAGAGAATGCGACTCTTGATTGCAGGATTATGAGTTCGAGCCCCATGTTGGGTATAGAGATGACTTAAAAATAAAATCTTAAGTAAAAGAAAATAAAATATTACTATATATGCTTTCTAATATATGTTTTTAATTTGCAATTTTAACATTTATATAAGTGGACTCCTGCAAAATACATTCATCTACTACTTGTTTTTGACATTGAATTTTGAAACTCATTCACATTGATAGGTTTGGCAAATTTCATTCATTTTCACTACTATATACTTTACCATGCTGTGAATGCACAATTTACTTACATATTCTACTATTGATGGGAAGTTAGATGGTTTCTAAGCTTTTGGCTATTATAAGCAATGTCATCTGGGGCACATGTGTAAGCTTCCCTGGCGTGCTTACCTAGGGGTGCAGTAGTTGGGCCATAGGAAAAGAGCATCTGTAGCTTTAGAAGTCATTTCAAGTAGGTTTCCAAAGTAGCTGCAGCATTTGTAATCCAACCAGTAGTATATAAAATACAACATTGCTTCACGTTCTGGCTAAAATTTGGTATTGTGAGACTTTATTATTATTATATTATGTTATTATAATTATTATTATTACTATTGTTATTATTAATCTGATGGGTGTGAAATGGTATCTCATTGAGATTTTAAATTAGATTTTCCTGATTATTAAGGATATTGATCACTTTTTGCATGTTTATGGGAAAGGCATGATTTTTCTTCTGTGAAAGCATGTTCATATAAGGACATTGTATATTTTGGAATTGAATTTTTTGTCAGTTTATTTGTATTTCAATATTTCACTCAGTTTGTGAGTTGTTCTTTTACACTATTTCTTAACAAAATTTTTTTAGGTATTATTATTACTGTTTATTTTTATTAATTGAGGTGAATTTCACATAACATAAAAGTAACCATTTTGAAGTTAACAACTCAGTGGCATTTAGTACATTCACCATGTTGTACAACTACAACCTCTGTCTAGGTCCAGAATATTTTCATCACCCCCAAAAGGAAAGCCCATACCCATTAAGTAATTGCTCCCCATTCTCTCGTCTCCCAGCCCTGGAAACGCCCAGTCTGCTATTCATTTTTAATTTTAATGTAGTAGAATTTGCCACCTAGGCTTCATATTCTTCAATTTTCTAACTATCCCTTCACCCACCCCCACCTTGTCCTTATTATTAGAACTTTATAAAAAGCCTTGTTATCTGGTAGGGTTAGTTTCTTTATTAGTGTATTGATTATTTTGGGTCATTTGCCATTCCTTATATGTTTTAGAATTGCTTACAAGTTTCACAAAAATCCTTCTGGGATTCCAATTGGAACTGCAATTTATTTAGAGATTAATTTGGGGACGATAATCATCTTTAAAACATCTTCTTTTTATCGATGAACATGATTGTTTCTTCTGTTTATCTGATCTCCTTTATGGCTTTCAAATTTTAAAATTGTCCACATAATGGTCTTACACGTATTGTGTTAGGTATATTTCTATATATCTTATGTTTTTGTTGATCTTCTAAATTGTATCTTTTTAAATTGTATTTTCTGTTTGTTAGTGGTATATAAAATACAGTTGGCTTTTGTTTCTTAATCTTATACAGTAAAACCTTTGATTGCAAGTAACTTGTTCTGTGAGTGTTCCACAAGATAAGCAAACATTTCTGATAAATTTCAACTTGATAAACAAGCGATGTCTTGCAATAAGAGTAGTACGTGAGGCCAAGCATCACATGATCACAACTGAGCCAATGGTTCTTCTCTCTCTCTGGTTGTAGAGGAAGAGAAGAAAAAGGCAGAAGAATCCCTCACTTCACATGAGATTGGGGAAATGTGTAAAATGTGGGAAACAGTGCGAAATTCTTTAGAAAAGCACCACCTGAATGAGACTGTAGCAATATGAGCGATGAATCTGTTTAACGACAATGCAATGTCACATTTCCTCAAAAGGAGGCAAAAGCAAGTATCGTTGGGTAGGCTCCTTGTTAAAATTGCACAAAGAGAAAAAAGATTCCATTGAGCCAATAGACAGCAGTGATTCCATTAGTGATAGTGAAAGTCGTCCTATACAATAACCCTCCTCTCTTGTCTCCCTCACACCAACCACGAAGGTTTTCAAAGGTAAGCTCAGGTTAATTTATTTTTCTTTATATTTTTTATTTTCTTTATTTTTTTGTACTATATTACAGCATTGTAATCATTTTTATATGAATATTTGGGGATCATGGAATGAATCATCTGAGTTTCCATTATTTCTAATGGGGAAATTTGCTTTGATATACAAGTGCTTTGGATTACAAGCATGCTTCCAGAATGAATTATGCTCACAAACCAAGGTTTTACTGTATTTAACAAACTTGCTTAATCCTCTTTTAAAGTCAAATATATCATTTGAAAATTCCTTACATTTTTAATGTGTATAGTCTTAGACAACATACAATAAATCAAAAAAATAGGTAAGGATTAAAAACACAGTATTTTTTATTTTTCTCAAATGGCTATTTGTCATAATACCTATGAAATAGGATATTTTTGTTTATTTCCAATTCTTATTTTTTCATTTTAAAAATCTTTGCATACAATCCACTAGATCATTCAATAAATGTGTTTACTTGCCATCAAAAGAAATGACTTTAATATTGAGTGGATGTTTGCTGTAGGTTTATCATAGACATGTTATATCAGATTTAGGACAGTCTTCTTTCCTGAGAGGCTTTTTAAAATTACTATTGTAAATTAAGGTTGAATATTATTGAATGCTTTTTCTACATCTATGATGGTCATATGATTTTTTAAAATCTTTTAATGTAATAAATTTATGAATACATTTTCTACTGTTGAACCAAACTTGCATTCCTGCAATAAATTCAAGGTAGTCAAGCAGGTATCATCCCTTATATGTAATGCTAGATTCCGTTTGACAATATTTGTTTAGAATTTTTAAATTATGTTGATGAACGAAATGACCTATATATTTTCTTGGATTTTTTTTCCTTTTTCTTTCTTGGTTTTCATAATAAATTTATACTAGTATCACAACATAAGTTGGCAAGTATCAACTATTGCTATAGCAATAACTCCATTATTTAAAGGTTTTCAGTATCATTTATTTTTTGCTCATGTAACATGCTATATTGTGATTTTGATTGTCTTTGGTTGGCTCAGTTGGGCATTGCTCCATCTTCCCTTTCATTCTAGAACCCAGGCTGAAAAAGTGGTTCATATTTGAAACTTGCTATGTTCATGACTGAGGGTAGGAACATAAGAGACATGAGCCAAACCGTACGTAAAAGACATCACATTTTCTCCTTTCTCATTGGCCAAAGCAAGTCACATGGACAAGCTGAAAGTCAATGAGGTGAGACTTTATACCCTGTCCTTTAGGGAATAAGTGGGAATGAGTAATTGTTAATAAATAACAGACTAGAGGGGAGAGAGGGAAGATGGCGGCGTAGGAGGACGCTGGGCTCACCGCGCGTCCTGCTGATCACTTAGATTCCACCTACACTTGCCTAAATAACCCAGAAAACCACCAGAGGATTAGCAGAACAGAGTCGCCGGAGCCAAGCGCAGACCAGAGGCCCACGGAAGAGGGTAGGAAGGGTGGCGAGGCGGTGCGCGCTCCACGGACTGGTGGGAGGGAGCCGGGGCGGAGGGGCGGCTCGCCGGCCAAGCAGAGCCCCCGAGTCTGGCTTGCAAAAAGCGGAGGGGCCTGACGGACTGTGTTCCGACAGCAAGCGCGACTTAGCGGCTGGGAGGTCGTAAATTAACAGCTCTGCTCAGAAAGCGGGAAGGCTGGAGGACAAAGGGAAGGAGAGCTGCTGACCCCCTGACGACAGAGCTCAGTTTGGTGGGGAACAAAGGCGCTCGCCAGTGCCATCTCCCCCGCCCATCCCCCAGCCAAAATCCCAAAGAGAACCGGTTCCTGCCAGGGAACTTGCTCGCTCTGCGCAAACACCCAACTCTGCGCTTCTGCGGAGCCAAACCTCCGGCAGCGGATCTGACTCCCTCCTGCTGCCACAGGGCCCCTCCTGAAGTGGACCACCTAAGGAGAAGCAAGCTAAGCCTGCCCCTCCTGCCCCTGTGCACCTTGCCTACCCACCCCAGCTAAGACGCCAGATCCCCAGCATCACAAGCCTGGCAGTGTGCAAGTAGCCCAGACAGGCCACCCCACCCCACAGTGAATCCCGCCCCTAGGAGAGGGGAAGAGAAGGCACGCACCAGTCTGACTGTGGCCCCAGCAGTGGGCTGGGGGCAGACATCAGGTCTGACTGCGGCTCCGCCCACCAACTCCAGTTATACACCACAGCACAGGGGAAGTGCCCTGCAGGTCCTCACCAGGCCAGGGACTATCCAAAATGACCAAGCGGAAGAATTCCCCTCAGAAGAATCTCCAGGAAATAACAACAGCTAATGAGCTGATCAAAAAGGATTTAAATAATATAACAGAAAGTGAATTTAGAATAATAGTCATAAAATTAATCGCTGGGCTTGAAAACAGTATAGCTGACAGCAGAGAATCTCTTGCTACAGAGATCAAGGGACTAAGGAACAGTCACGAGGAGCTGAAAAACGCTTTAAACGAAATGCATAACAAAATGGAAACCACCACGGCTCGGATTGAAGAGGCAGAGGAGAGAATAGGTGAACTAGAAGATAAAGTTATGGAAAAAGAGGAAGCTGAGAAAAAGAGAGATAAAAAAATCCAGGAGTATGAGGGGAAAATTAGAGAACTAAGTGATACACTAAAAAGAAATAATATACGCATCATTGGTATCCCAGAGGAGGAAGAGAGAGGGAAAGGTGCTGAAGGGGTACTTGAAGAAATCATAGCTGAGAACTTCCCTGAAGTGGGGAAGGAAAAAGGCATTGAAATCCAAGAGGCACAGAGAACTCCCTTCAGACGGAACTTGAATCGATCTTCTGCACGACATATCATAGTGAAACTGGCAAAATACAAGGATAAAGAGAAAATTCTGAAAGCAGCAAGGGGTAAACGTGCCCTCACATATAAAGGGAGACCTATAAGACTCGTGACTGATCTCTCTTTTGAAACTTGGCAGGCCAGAAAGAATTGGCACGAGATTTTCAGTGTGCTAGACAGAAAACATATGCAGCCAAGAATCCTTTATCCAGCAAGTCTGTCATTTAGAATAGAAGGAGAGATAAAGGTCTTCCCAAAGAAACAAAAACTGAAGGAATTTGTCACCACTAAACCAGCCCTACAAGAGATCCTAAGGGGGACCCTGTGAGACAAAGTACCAGAGACATCACTACAAGCATAAAACATACAGACATCACAATGACTCTAAACCCATATCTTTCTATAATAACACTGAATGTAAATGGATTAAATGCACCAACCAAAAGACATAGGGTATCAGAATGGATAAAAAAACAAGACCCATCTATTTGCTGTCTACAAGAGACTCATTTTAGACCTGAGGACACCTTTAGATTGAGAGTGAGGGGATGGAGAACTATTTATCATGCTACTGGAAGCCAAAAGAAAGCTGGAGTAGCCATACTTCTATCAGACAAACTAGACTTTAAATTAAAGGCTGTAACAAGAGATGAAGAAGGACATTATATAATAGTGACAGGGTCTATCCGTCAGAAAGAGCTAACAATTATAAATGTCTATGTGCCGAATACCGGAGCGCCCAAATATATAAAACAATTACTCATAAACATAAGCAACCTTATTGATAAGAATGTGGTAATTGCAGGGGACTTTAACACCCCACTTACAGAAATGGATAGATCATCTAGACACACGGTCAATAAAGAAACAAGGGCCCTGAATGAGACATTGGATCAGATGGACTTGACAGATATATTTAGAACTCTGCATCCCAAAGCAACAGAATATACTTTCTTCTCGAGTGCACATGGAACATTCTCCAAGATAGATCATATACTGGGTCACAACACAGCCCTTCATAAGTTTACAAGAATTGAAATCATACCATGCATACTTTCAGACCACAATGCTCTGAAGCTTGAAATCAACCACAGAAAAAAGTCTGGAAAACCTCCAAAAGCATGGAGGTTAAAGAACACCCTATTAACAAATGAGTGGGTCAACCAGGCAATTAGAGAAGAAATTAAAAAATATATGGAAACAAACGAAAATGAAAATACAACAATCCAAACGCTTTGGGACGCAGCGAAGGCAGTCCTGAGAGGAAAATACATTGCAATCCAGGCCTATCTCAAGAAACAAGAAAAATCCCAAATACAAAATCTAACAGCACACCTAAAGGAAATAGAAGCAGAACAGCAAAGGCAGCCTAAACCCAGCAGAAGAAGAGAAATAATAAAGATCAGAGCAGAAATAAACAATATAGAATCTAAAAAAACTGTAGAGCAGATCAACGAAACCAAGAGTTGGTTTTTTGAAGAAATAAACAAAATTGACAAACCTCTAGCCAGCTTCTCAAAAAGAAAAGGGAGATGACCCAAATAGATAAAATCATGAATGAAAATGGAATTATTACAACCAATCCCTCAGAGATACAAACAATTATCAGGGAATACTATGAAAAATTATATGGCAACAAATTGGACAACCTGGAAGAAATGGACAAATTCCTGAACACCCACACTCTTCCAAAACTCAATCAGGAGGAAATAGAAAGCTTGAACAGACCCATCACCAGCGAAGAAATTGAAGCGGTTATCAAAAATCTCCCAACAAATAAGAGTCCAGGACCAGATGGCTTCCCAGGGGAGTTCTACCAGACGTTTAAAGCAGAGATAATACCTATCCTTCTCAAGCTATTCCAAGAAATAGAAAGGGAAGGAAAACTTCCAGACTCATTCTATGAAGCCAGTATTACTTTGATTCCTAAACCAGACAGAGACCCAGTGAAAAAAGAGAACTACAGGCCAATATCCCTGATGAATATGGATGCAAAAATTCTCAATAAGATACTAGCAAATCGAATTCAACGGCATATAAAAAGAATTTTTCACCACGATCAAGTGGGATTCATTCCTGGGATGCAGGGCTGGTTCAACATTCGCAAATCAATCAACGTGATACATCACATTAACAAAAAAAAAGAGAAGAACCATATGATCCTGTCAATCGATGCAGAAAAGGCCTTTGACAAAATCCAGCACCCTTTCTTAATAAAAACTCTTGAGAAAGTCGGGATAGAAGGAACATACTTAAAGATCATAAAAGCCATTTATGAAAAGCCCACAGCTAACATCATCCTCAACAGGGAAAAACTGAGAGCTTTTTCCCTGAGATCAGGAACACGACAGGGATGCCCACTCTCACTGCTGTTGTTTAACATAGTGCTGGAAGTTCTAGCATCAGCAATCAGACAACAAAAGGAAATCAAAGGCATCAAAATTGGCAAAGATGAAGTCAAGCTTTCGCTTTTTGCAGATGACATGATATTATACATGGAAAATCCGATAGACTCCACCAAAAGTCTGCTAGAACTGATACATGAATTCAGCAAAGTTGCAGGATACAAAATCAATGTACAGAAATCAGTTGCATTCTTATACACTAACAATGAAGCAACAGAAAGACAAATAAAGAAACTGATCCCATTCACAATTGCACCAAGAAGCATAAAATACCTAGGAATAAATCTAACCAAAGATGTAAAGGATCTGTATGCTGAACTATAGAAAGCTTATGAAGGTAATTGAAGAAGATTTAAAGAAATGGAAAGACATTCCGTGCTCATGGGTTGGAAGAATAAATATTGTCAAAATGTCAATACTACCCAAAGCTATCTACACATTCAATGCAATCCCAATCAAAATTGCACCAGCATTCTTCTCGAAACTAGAACAAGCAATCCTAAAATTCATATGGAACCACAAAAGGCCCCGAATAGCCAAAGTAATTTTGAAGAAGAAGACCAAAGCAGGAGGCATCACAATCCCAGACTTTAGCCTCTACTACAAAGCCGTCATCATCAAGACAGCATGGTATTGGCACAAAAACAGACACATAGACCAATGGAATAGAATAGAAACCCCAGAACTAGACCCACAAACGTATGGCCAACTCATCTTTGACAAAGCAGGAAAGAACATCCAATGGAAAAAAGACAGTCTCTTTAACAAATGGTGCTGGGAGAACTGGACAGCAACATGCAGAAGGTTGAAACTAGACCACTTTCTCACACCATTCACAAAAATAAACTCAAAATGGATCAAGGACGTGAATGTGAGACAGGAAACCATCAAAACCTTAGAGGAGAAAGCAGGAAAAGACCTCTCTGACCTCAGCCGTAGCAATCTCTTACTCGACACATCCCCAAAGGCAAGGGAATTAAAAGCAAAAGTGAATTACTGGGACCTTATGAAGATAAAAAGCTTCTGCACAGCAAAGGAAACAACCAACAAAACTAAAAGGCAACCAACGGAATGGGAAAAGATATTTGCAAATGACATATCGGACAAAGGGCTAGTATCCAAAATCTATAAAGAGCTCACCAAACTCCACACCCGAAAAGCAAATAACCCAGTGAAGAAATGGGCAGAAAACATGAATAGACACTTCTCTAAAGAAGACATCCGGATGGCCAACAGGCACATGAAAAGATGTTCAGCGTCGCTCCTTATCAGGGAAATACAAATCAAAACCACACTCAGGTATCACCTCACGCCAGTCAGAGTGGCCAAAATGAACAAATCAGGAGACTCTAGATGCTGGAGAGGATGTGGAGAAACGGGAACCCTCTTGCACTGTTGGTGGGAATGCAAATTGGTGCAGCCGCTCTGGAAAGCAGTGTGGAGGTTCCTCAGAAAATTAAAAATAGACCTACCCTATGACCCAGCAATAGCACTGCTAGGAATTTATCCAAGGGACACAGGAGTACTGATGCATAGGGGCACTTTTACCCCAATGTTCATAGCAGCACTCTCAACAATAGCCAAATTATGGAAAGAGCCTAAATGTCCATCAACTGATGAATGGATAAAGAAATTGTGGTTTATATACACTATGGAATACTACATGGCAATGAGAAAAAATGAAATATGGCCTTTTGTAGCAACGTGGATGGAACTGGAGAGTGTGATGCTAAGTGAAATAAGCCATACAGAGAAAGACAGATACCATATGGTTTCACTCTTATGTGGATCCGGGGAAACTTAACAGGAACCCATGGGGGAGGGGAAGGAAAAAAAAAGAAAAAGAGGTTAGAGTGGGAGAGAGCCAAAGCATAAGAGACTGTTGAGAACTGAGAGCAAACTGAGGGTTGATGGGGGGTGGGAGGGAGGAGAGGGTGGGTGATGGGTATTGAGGAGGGCACCTTTTGGGATGAGCACTGGGTGTTGTATGGAAACCAATTTGACAATAAATTTCATATATAAATAAAATAAATAAATAAATAAATAAATAATAAATAAATAAATAAATAAATAAATAAATAACAGACTACTATAGTCATTTCTTTCAGTAACAAAATTTTCTTCCTTCTACAAGTAAAATACACTCCCTGAGATAATGAAAAATCTTATTTAATTATGATATTAAGTTCTGAGTCTGGGATCCAGTGCTCTTCATCATGTCTAGAGTTATGCCTCTTAAGTACAAAAAAGACATCTTATGTGGATCTCCTCAGCACCATCTATAATGGTAGAACAGAGTTAGTAGAATGGAAGTGCATGTCCCCATTGGAAAGGGGAAGTTTGGAAGTTCATCATTTTTACTGGTCCGTAGCAATCCTGAAATTCCTCTGGGAAATGCAGTGAGCCCTGCTACTCTGGAGGTGGAGGCATTTCTTAATTAGACTATGGTCATTGTGCCTAGGAGCAGTTCCCCAGTCCACTGATTTCCTTGGCTCTTCCCTGAACTTTGTGGAGCATCCATGTTCATAGCTTTCCTCAGCCATATCTGAAGAAGGGCTTTCTCAGTCTACTGCCTCCTATAAAATGTTTGCAGCCTAACTGTACCAAACAGTCACAGTCTCTTTTAATCCAGGCTGTTGGTATTTTGGGAAACAAATTCTCTTAATATTTCAAAAAATGATTCCCTTCACTGGGTAAAAGGAAGCACACTCCCCTCTAAACATAATTATGGGTCCTTTGAGCTTATCAGGATTCTTGTCTTAGTCTTAGTCCCTGAACCATTCTGTCTAATTGAAGAGGGCTAACAGAGAGCCATCTTAATCCATCCAGAGGACTTAATAAAAGTGTGACAACCAGCAGTTTTATTTGGCGTTTTCTTCCAGACTGTATTTTAATGGTCACAATCTTAGCCGTGGGACTGTGTGCAAATTTCAAAGTGATTTACAAACTGGAGATGAGCGATATCTGCAGATTTCAACCTTTCAACTGCTGGAATTTGTCAATTCTCATTTTCCATTTTACTTCTGCAATAACTTGAAAAAAAGAAATACACCTAATAAGCTTGCAACCTGGGAAGGGAAGTTTTGAGACAAAGCATGTCTCCAGAAAACATTTAGGTCAGTTTTTAAGTTTTATGTGTGTGTGTGTTTGTATGTGTATGGGTTTTATTTAGCTTATTTCAATTTTACATTTATTTTCATAACATTTTTGTATTCTTTTATATAAAATGTAATCTCCGTAATGGCTATGATTATGTTTCACTGCAAAGAGGACTTATTTGTGTTCTCTATTCCCTTTTCTTAATTAATCTTGCTGGAAGTCCATCAATTTCATTAGTCTTTCCAAATCACCAACTTTGGGTATATCTTTGTAGTATATCTTTGTAGTATATCTTTACTTTCCATTTCATTAATTTTTGTGCTTATTATTACAATTTCCTTTCTTTGGATTAATCCTGTCATTCTTTTCTTATTTCTTAAGTTGGATGCTTTGTCTTTTCTGCCTTTTTTCTTTCTTAATACATGAATTTAAGCCTATAAATTTTCCTCTCAGTGCCATTTTAGCTGTATGTCACACTACCATATACAACCTAAAAAAATCTTTTGGTTCTTTTTCCTAATTGCCATTATGGTTTCTTCTTTAATCCATGAATTATTTACAAGTGTATTCAAACATACAAATACATGTGTTTTAAAATTCTTTTCTTTATTGGTTTATATTTTGCTGCTATTCAGAGAATATGTAGGCTTGGTATTGATGCATTGAATACTGTTGAACTTTGCTCCGCAGCAAAGCAAAGAATCATTTTTTGCAAATGTCTCATGTGAGCTTATAAAGAATAAGCATCCACAAAAATACATGCATAAGAATGTTTGTATCAGTTTACTCATAATAGCCCCAAACTGGCACAGTCATCCATCAATAGGAAAATGGATAAAGAGTGGAATATTCATACAATGGAACACTACTCAACAATATTCAAATATAAAAAGGGATGACATATAATTCATGCAAAAATATGAATGAATTTCAAAAGCATTATGCTGAAAGAAGCCTTACACAAGAATACATAAAAAGTGCAAAAGAGTAGGATTCCTTCTGTATAAAGTTCTAGAGCTGGCAAAAATAGTCTGCAGTGGAAAAAGCATAAAAATATGGTTACGCTGGAGTGGGTGTGGGAGAGTAAGGATTGACTGGAAAGGGGCCTGTTCTATACCTTGATAGGGGATTGAATTACAATTGTTGGACTTCATTATATTGTACACTTAAGATTTACACATTTTTTTTGTCTGAAAATGTCCTTTTTTTTTACTGTTGCTTTTGAAGGTCAGTTTAACTAGGTATACAATTTTGAGTCAACAGTATATTCACACCCAATACTTTAAAGGTATTTTTCTCATAACTTTGGCCTTCTATTATCACTGTTGAGAAGTCATCTGTTATGCTACTCATTGTACTTCTATTTGGCTGATTTTATTGCTTTTTCTTTGTTTTTAGTGTTTTGAACTTCCAGTGTGGATGAATCTAGATTTCTTTTTATTTATTCTGTTAAGAGTCTATGGGCTTCTCAGGTGCCTGGATGGCTCCGTCAGTTGAGCGTCCAACTTCATGATCTCACAGTTTGTGAGTTTGAGCCCCGCATCTGACTCTGCTGCAGAGCCTGGAGCCCGCTTTGAGTTCTGTGTCCCCACCCCCCGCCTCTCCCCTGCTCACACTCTGTCCCTTTCCTCTCTCTCTTTCTCTCTCAAAAATAAATAATATTTAAAAAAAAGAGACAGAGAGAGAGTCTATGGGCTTGTCAAATCTAAGTCTGGCATCTTTCATCCATTGTAGAAAACGTTCTGCCATTATTCTTCGGAGAACTGACGCTCCCCATTTCCAACATCAGCTTCCCTTAGAACTCCAATTAGACCTCATGATACTCTCTTTATTTATTCTTCACTCTGTCTCTGCAACACTCTGGACAATATCTTCTAAAGTGTCCTACAATTCATTAATTTTCCTCTCAGCTGTATCTAATCCACTGTTTAACGGTTTTCCTGAGTTTTTAATTTCAATTATTACATTTTTAACCTCAAGAATTTATATTCGGTTCTTCTAAAAATCTGCTTGGTTATTTTTTTGAGAAATTATTATTATTTTGTCATACTTTTATTACCTTAAAAATTTTCAAACATATGAAAGAAACGTACTTTGTATTGCATAAATGATACTTCCAATATCTATGGCCTTTGGATGTCTGATTATACCTTGTTTGTTTGTTTGTTTCTACTTACTTCCCTCATTGTGTTTTGCTTCATATGTTTTGTGATTTTCGTGTATCAATTCATGCTCCTTAGAACATAAGAATTTTTTGACATCTGGTTTTTAAGGGTGTTTCATGAAGTACTTGTGTTTGCTTATGTTTGCCATGCTGATGCTTGGTGAAATTTGAAGGACAACTTCAAATTTCCAGCTTGAGGTTTTAGAAATGTCCTCAAACATGCATAATTATAGTCTATAGTTGACAATTCTTAGGGGAGACTTTTTTCTTTTTCTATTTAGCAAAAATCCAGAGCCAAGACTGGCAATTATCCCCTCTGCCTCCTTCTGTGGGATAGATTTTTCCTAGTTCAGCTTCAGGGGTCTGGACTTTAAATGGTGCTCTCTGGCGTGGCTTGACAGGTTTTGCCTTCTGTCTGCGGTGTGCTTGGCGCATTAAGTCCCAGATGATAGGCCATCAGGAATTGGCAGATAACGTCCAGGGAAACTATTGTTTCTTGCACTAACACTTCTCCCTGGACGTATACTTGTTCAAGATGATGTCCTTTCACAAACTGCACTTTGTTGTTCAAACTAAATAATGATAGAACTTTCTAACATGAGAGCCTTAGTTGTCATTTGAATATCTAGTGATTCCTTTTCCTTAAGTTTTAGAAGAAAAAAATGCCTTATATTTAAGCATGTATGGTAACTTGACTTTCTCATTTCACTTTTTTACTATATTCTAGACATAGTTTATATTTAAAACATTTTATAACATACAAACGCATATATGTTAGTAACATATTATCATCACTCTATCTTTCATCTTATTTTCAAAGTCAAAGGTTGGCTGAGGAGAGCAGTGACCACCGCATCCTCCTCCTACAAAACGCACACACACACACACACACGCACACACCACCACCACCACCACCACCACCATTACTACCACCACCAAACCCACTCCCTCAGCCAATAAAAATAAACATAAATCTCATTAAAAACCATGTGCCTACTCTGAAAACACAGCTTCAAGATAAATCTCTTGGCCTCCCCTTTCAACCAGATTGCCATCTCTAAATATCTTAAACCTTCTTTTATAAAAATTTTGGAGCCCATACAGTTCTTTCTGTTTCTGCCTTTAAATTCTCCAAAACTTCGGTTGTTGGATAACCGTCCTCTATTGATTTTGGATCAGTTATTTTCGCTTCCATGGAAATCTTAAATCCCTGTCCTCTTACATCCACAAATATGAGAAATTTCTTTTAGATTTTCAGTGTTTTAGTGAAATTTCTTCCACATCCAGTTCTGCTCTCATTCCACAGATATTACCTACTTCTAAAGAAATCTGTTTGAATTAGATTCATTTGAATCATGTCAAATCGATTTTTCTTTATTTCGCATAAAATAACTGATTTCACCTCCCTCTTTCCTCAACATCTAGAGACCATCAGTACAAAATACCACCGGTCAAAGGACATAGGGAAGGAGGGCTTTTAGCCAGAGTATCCACACAGAAAGACAAGTACCTTTTTCTTTATTATATATTGTACCGGGTTAAAACAACAACAACAAACAAAGAAAAACGAATAGAAAACTCTTTGCCCAAGCTACATTGATAAGGATAGGACCAAATGTTCTTCAGATATTATCATTTAATGAGAGGGTGTATTCACTAGAAAGATGGAATTAGGAGAATGTATTCACTAGAAGAATCAAATTCTCTTTCACTGATGCAGGGCTGGCGGACCTCCCCATCAGGGAATGAAGAGAGGCAAGAGGAAGTTAAAAAATATATATATATGGAACGTTGGATTTGCCCCCCAATTTATGTATATACTATTTTCTACACACTTTTAAAATAAAGGCTCTTAAAATTAAAATCATAAATGAGTGTAAAGTAAGAAAAGTTAAGTATCTCTGCTCTTCACCCCTTCCTACTTCATTCTCAATGGGTAATCTCTGATAACAATTTAATGCAACATTGTAACTATCTTTATGCATTTATCTATCTACTTATATATTTTAACTCATTTAATCCTCACAATAACTCTGAAGTGGTACAATTATTACCCCCGTTTTTCAATACCAAAAGTGAGGACTGTATGTGACATAATTTGCCCCAAATCTCAATTTACTGAGCAATACGTCTAGCATTTTTAACTCAGTTTGACTCCAGAGTCTGCTCTTAACTACTTTGTAAACTATCTTAGAAATTTATTGTGAAGTTTTGTTGTCATCTACTAAATATTTATAACTGGTTTTTTGGAATATTTTACCTATGTCAAATAAAGTATCCACTTTATTGCCTTTAATGACTTTGCATTTCATTTAATATTTATATTGTGGGGGTGCCTGGGTAGCTCAGTCAGTTAAGTGTCCGACCAGCTCAGGTCATGATCTCGTGGTCCGTGGGTTCAAGCCTTGCATCAGGCTCTGTGTTAACAGCTCAGAGCCTGGAGCCTGCTTCGGATTCTGTCTCCCTCTTTCTCTGCCCCTCCTCCACTCACACTCCGTCTCTCTCTCTCTCAAAAATAAAATAAACGTTACAAATAGTAATAATAATAACAATATTTATATTGTCACATTGACTTCTTCCTAGTATTTGTCATGGCATATCTATTTCTATTACTTATCTTTGACCATTTAAAAATAATTTGGTCCTGTCCGTGCTTGTCAGCAGAGAGATGGGTTTCCTTTTTACTCAAAACTAAGAGCCACTATTTGTTAATAGAAGTTTTGATTCATTTATTGAATAAAGAGGTTTTAAAACATTTATTGCATATGGTCTTGTTCTTGAAAAATCTTCTACAAAAGTCTTTCTTGCTGTTTCGTTTTTATTTCTTACCTTTTTGAATTAAAATTTTCCTTTTATTTCTTTTTTTTCTCTAATTGGTTTGAATGTATATATTCTAGTTTCTGGGACTTACTTTTAAATGTTGATTTTTTTAAAAATATTTTTTGAATGTTTATTTATTTATTTTTGAGAGAGGTGGGGAGGGGTCAGAGAGAAAGGAAACAGAATCCCAAGCAGCCATCAGGGGCTGTCAGCACAGAGCCCGATGTGGAGCTCATAGGCACAAACCATGAAATCATGACCTGAGCCAAAATCAAGAATCAGACACTTAACCGACCGAGCCACCCAGGCATCCCTAAATGTGCTGATTTTAAAAATTAATCTCCAGAGCTAATCAAAATCTACATATTTTCCCTAATTGTATTTATTCCCATCTCTGTGGCTAGGGGTTGGATTTTAAATAAGGGTTCTTGCATATTGCAGTAGATTGTTTGATTTAAATTTCCTGCCAAACCCAAAGGAGAGATAATCTGAGCTTTCTTATCAGTTTGCCCAGTTGTGGAGCAGAAGGGAAAGGGAGAGTGGTGGGACAAATATCATAAATAAATTCAAATTTCTTATTACAACCCTTCCGTGTTGAGATCATTTGGGACTTTAGTTCCGGATTGTTAAAAAATTATCTTTTCCGTGTATATTAAAACATCTTTTAAGTAGGAATATGATTGGGTTTTTTTGCCCATTACCCTTTCTTCTGCTGATATCTTACTCCTTTTGGACTCATTTTTCATTTCGTTAAAATACGTTTTTTTTCCTGAGGTTGTCTGTAGATGATAGTTACTGAATGCTAGTTTTGCAAGGTACAGAACTTAAGTACGCAAAAAATTTCTTTTATTACTTTAATCTGATCCTCTTCTAACATCTGTTTTTGCCAATGAGAACTTAGACTCTGATTTTGTTTCTATTTTTAGCTTCCCAAATCCCCTCTAGAAGCTTTATTCTGATATTCTAAAGTTTTCCTCTTGTTTTTTTTTGGTATTTCTAAAAATTATTTTTATTTATCCTACTTGGCATTCAGTGAGCCATTTAATCAGAAGTCACAATACTTTCTCTAGTTCTATTCTTACTACTCACTAATTTGCTTTTCATTTGTATTAACACTACTACTCAATTCATATACTGATATTTTAATTTTGATCTTAACATTTTTGGTTTTTAGAGTTGCTTATTTTTTGTGTTTGTAGCCTTTTTTTGAATCTCTCCAAGGATATTCAACATATTTATTTTAAAACTTTTGTGTGTGTGCTTACTTTGTTAGCTTTATTTCCTCAAGAGTTAATTCTGTTCATTCAATCTTCTATGATGTTGGATGCCCTTAAATGTTTGTGAATTTTTGATTGCTTGATCATATTTGCATTTAAAGATACATTTTGCTTTTGTAAAGATCCTGGCCTTGAAATAAAAGCACATATTCTATGGTCTTCAGCTATGGGCTGGATGTGCTTCTAGATGGGATACAACTATACCTTATCTTTCATATGTGGAAACTTCTCCACTTCTCCTGATTCTTTGGCTATTTGAAGCATTGTTCTGTATCTTTGGCCCAAACACCCACACCATCTGCTTTAGTCTGAAGGTAAATGACATCCACACATACTCTCTAGCTTAAGCAAGGGTCAGAGAGAAGCCAAAATGCCATTCTGCCTCAAATACATTGTCTGTCTACTTACACTTATATTTATCCTGTGAGAAGTGAGATGATTCATTTTCAGAAATACCAAATAAAAGCTGTGCTGTCTAGTTAACAATAGGTTTACAATCTGTTGTAAATATGTACAATCCCCCCCCACCCCCAAACAGTGGAGTCCCAAACCCTTAGATACTTCCTGGTTCTTCTTCCCCTCTCATTTCACAGGCTTATTTTTGTGGGCTTTGCAATGAGCATATGCCAAAGAACAAAGGAGAGACTGGAAATCTGCCTCACCTCAAGAAATGTGCATTTGTTCCATTCAGACTACTTTTTGCCTTACATGGACATGGGTGACTCTGGGTAAGGCTGTAAGCTCTGTAGTACTCAGCCAATGAGGAGTCAGGGAGGGACTTACATTAGAGGAGATCAATTGTCTCCTGTAACTGCTTTGAATGTGCTTATCCATCAGACACCCACTCTTGCGAGAACGTTGATTAAAGCCTCACTTCACCCTGCTCTGAGTCTCTGCATCCCTCCTTTGACTGGGTCAGTGGGCTTATTTCTCACCTCCTATGGCCCCTGCTATTTATTTTTCAGTCTAGTTAGGAATATTTGTAAGTATGCATATTTCTACTCATTTCTAAGGGACTGGGCACAGACTCTCATCTTGAACAATCTCCATTGTCCTACATTTTAGACTGTTGCATTTTGGGCTTCTAGGTAAGATTTCACTTGAAAACAAGTGAATTAGTAAACAAACCTTCCAAAATCTCTTCAAACATGACCTTATATCCATTAATAATTTAATTCTGTGAACAGCTTGCTGGTGACTTGTATTATGCTTTGTACATACATTCTTATTAATAATGATACTAATATATGTCAAGTCAACAGTTTCCGAGAGGCAGTTGTTGAGAGGAAAACTTTTACTTAATGCAAGAAGGAGATTTAAATATACCTAATGATAATGAGTTGCATTTATAAAAAGAATTTCTCTTTAATGAAAACTGACATTAGTTTCTCATGTACCTTGATCTAGAGTTATTATGCCTATAACCTTATATGTGGTTAGAGTCCTGGGAAAACTCAAAAACTATCTGAGTAAATGCAGTTCTCCGATCATGTAAGAGTTTTAGTAATATGCTGCGCTAGTTTAGATCAGGTTTAGTGGATAATTGCATGTGGTACAATGCAACCACTGGTGTGGCTAAGACCATAGAACTTCCTAGGCATGTAAGAAGCCATACTCTGCTCAATTTGCAACATTCTGCAGTGCACTATAAGCAACATTGGACAGGGAGGCGATTTTCTATTATTTGACTGGGGTGGGTGGAATAATTTTAATTGCCAAGAAATTGCATTTTCATTGTAAAGCAATTCAAGTTATAGCAGATTCATAATGCAGCTATTGTAAAAATGACATTTCAGTGACATTTCTGTGAGAAGAACATGGTGATTTTGCAAATGACATGGTGAGGGCATAGCAGTTTCGTGAATAACACATTTTCACAATACGTGTGCTGGGAGCATAAATAATGATGATGGCAATAATATTAATAATAACGGCATTCCATGAGGGAAAACCTTTTATCTCTGTAATTCCAAAGTTCTTTAACTCACACCTATCCACTTTACACTCCACTCAAATAATTGCTCTTGACTCTTTTTGATGGAAGGGAACTGAGGAACCAAGTGGTTACCCAACTCTATAACAAATTAATGGCAAACATAGAATTAGAACTCTATTTTCTTTTAAAAAGTCTTTGGGGATGACTCACCAGAATGAGTATCACACAGGTACTGGAAATGATATTGTTCTGATTTTATTGTAAATGTATTTCCATCGGTTTCTTAGGTGGGTTGTAGGTGGGCAATTAGCATCTTCTTTTTTCATGTACATAAAAGAAAATATAGCATTGTTTTATTTCAGGATAAACTGAGTTGCTCATTTCAAATATGTTTATAAAATACTCTAATAAGTTAAACAGGTAAGCTTCTTTTGTTAGCCTGAGGGCATATTATTCCCACAGTAGATATGTCATCACCATTTTATTTTCACAATGTCATTATCATGTCATTAATATAGAAATTTCTCATTTTTCCTCTACACATATTTTAAGAGAAAAATAGCTCTTTAGAAACTATATACTCAGTGATGGGAAATAAGAGTTGGAGTGATGGTTGTCAGAATGCATGACCCATGGGGTCAGCATTCTGCCATGAGGGTCACCAACATAATTTATTAAACACACGACCATCCAGAGAAAATAAATTTGCTTTTTGACCAAATGTCTTGGCTACTTGTTTTGTTGATTTCATCTCGATGTGTATGAAGGAAATGGCTTAAAATTTAAGAATTTGGAGTCAGAGCTTAATTACATGCCATTGATACTTTGTATTTACTCAATACCTTGTATTTAATCAATACCTCGTATTTAATCAATACCTCATATTTAAGTTGGATTTATTGTTTAAGCCTACTGTAAAATGTGTTGAAAATTAAGTTCTTTCCCAGGCTTGAAGGGAGGGAGGTGTAGTGGCAAGAGCAATATTCAAAAATGTCCAGTTTTGATCCATTTGAAAATTATTTGCCTATAACCAACCGTTTACTGTGTTATGCATCCAGTTGGCATTGGAAGCATAATGTGGATGTTATTTTATCATTATGCCTGGTCTTTTGGAAGGGTGGGTAGGCTTCGTAAAATTCAGAAGAAAAAAAATTTTTTTAAAGACCTCTCTCCTTTTCAAACCACTTGCTTTCTTATAAATCCAGTTTTCTTTACTGGGCAAAGAATAGATGATTCCAAGCTAATTCCATGACTGATTTGTTGCTACACTGAATACCAGAGAGCTAATGAATTCTTCTGTTTCAGAGGCTATGGTGTACATCTTGTTTGGATCACTTGGTCCCGCGATGTCAAGCCTTCAATCAGAATTCTATGGTCTGACTTCTTCATTTTCACAGCTTGCACACTGTATCTCCTACATTCTGCCAACATAGGGCTGCCATGCCTCTTGTCAGTGTTCACTCAGATGACTAAATGGCAAGGTGTATCAATGCATGTTAAAACTACATGTTAAAATTTGCTGCATAACATTGACATTGTAACATCTGCAAAGGAGGCGTCACCGTGTCAATAACAATAAGTAATACGGCCATTTGTCTCCCATTGCTTCAGCAAAGAAGGACCATGTTACAGAGCCGGTATGGGAAAGATTTGTCTAAGCTTCATTCTGGTGTTTTTAAAAGGTCATTTGCAAAACAAAAGGAAGCTAAGAAAGTATATTCAGATACGTAAAGATAAACACTCCATATGGTCAGACAAGACCCAGAGTGGAAGTGGAGTTGTCTGCAACTTGGGTGAGAAAAATTGTAAAATTAACACAATACAAAAATCCCACCTAATCTTTAGGCTCTCAGTATGGTTGTTAAAATGACTGATAAGTGATGGGTAAGACAACTAGATCAGACCTCACTGAAAACTTCCGTTCCACTTTGAGTTAGAGAAACAGAAATGAAACACAAATCTGTCTTCAGGACGACTGGGACTGGCAGTGTCTTCAAACCCTATAGTGAAGATGGGCTGTCAAGTTGGGTGCCTGACCTCGGTGGAGACGTAGACCTCAGACTTCAATTGATAGCTGAGACCATCACCTGGTGCTTGTAGAAAATACCACCGCCTGAAGTGTCGCTGCGTGGGATTGTTGGCATAGCAGCTGCTCGCCCTAACCTACTCCCTCACCATCTAGGATACTTTGGGAAAGACCCAGATACTCAATCACACTCTCTGTTGGAAGGGACGTTCATACATTGTATACCTAGTGTAACTGAGTAGCCTTAAATATTAGTAAAGGCAGCTCAAGCCCCAGAAAGATGGCTGAGAGCTGAGTGTGAGGCCCACCCCCACTCTTGAAGATAGCATTTCCAATCCTTAGCTAAAATGTCTTTTAAAAATGTTCTACCGCTAACATTCGTAAACTATGTCTTTAATTTTGCCCCTCATTTCACAGAAAACTAGATCAGCAAGGGGTGCGATTTACCCATCACCAAGCCATGTAACTCAATTCAGGAGATTAATAACATAGGAACTATTTTGCTGAATATAGAGAGAAATAGCACATGTCGGATACAACTTGGTGGCTGGAGAATTAATGAACTGGATAGTAACCGAAAAATCACATTTTTGTTTTTTTTTTTCTGGGGGGGGTGGGGAGTTAAAAAATTGGTATACATATCTGCTGCCACTCTTGCTTTCCTGTTTCTTAGTCAGAAAATGTGGTTTTCTGCTAAGAATCTTAATTAGGCCACCTATACAAAACAGAAAATTCCTTTCCTGGTAACAGATTTCTCAATGTGAGGTAGTATTGTGCACAATAGAACCATTTCCTTCCCTCAGGTGTTTCATTTGAAGAGCTCATTTTGGTGCCAGAAAAAGAATTCTGCCCTTGGCAATATGTTGGCTGTGATCCAGCATCCTATGACACTGGTCTCTGACCTTGGCCGTCCAGTGATCAAGACCACTGGACAAAGATCAAAGGTTCTTATGCTAAGTTCCCAGGCCCATAGGAGAGGAGACTCTGTACCCCATCAAGCTACCCACATCTCTTTCTTCTGAGCTCTGATTCCTGATGTGGCCATAGGATGCTCATGACTTCATTTTGTGCAAACCCCTCCCCTCTGTTGTCTGGCTTCCTTTATTCTTTCAGGGATAGCAGCTGCTGCCAGCCAGCCCACAGCACCGTTCGGAGAAGCCTCAGGGAACAGCTGGAACTCTCCCAAGGGCTGATTTGACACCACTGAGTTTGGTACCAAATATTTACCACTTTCAGAAAATACGGAATGTATATTAAGGAAATACCACCTACGATCCGAAGTTCCAAAATTGACCAAATGTTGTGAGAATTGCTTGCACTATTTATTTTTAGTTTATTAAATCAATTTGTTGGGGGGGGGTGAGTATTTTCTATAGTAATGTATTGTGTTTTCTGAAGCTCAAATTGAGGTCACAGATTAGATTCACTCACTGAAAATGCAGCTTTCTTGTGTAGGAAGAGGAAATATTCTTGCTTCTCTTTGGATTCCAAATTATTTTTCTTCACCTAACCTCCCCCCACCTCACTCCTCTGCCTCCCACCCTTTAAAGCTCAGAGATCTAGAGCTGAAGGTTTAAATAAAGGTGCTATGCCTTTAAAACCAGTGAAAGCAAATGGGTTTTAATAACCCAACAGGATCTTGGTCCATCATAACATTTAATCTGCATTATATCTCACTTCCTAATCGCCACTTCCATTCCAATTGTAAGCAGAGAGGGTGGGTGAGTGAGGCATTTCAGATAAGTGCCAGTAAAACAAGTTTGCCTTACAGCTGGTGAGCCCCAAACACACGTTCCCAGTGCCTTATGGCCGTATTCAATCAGATGATCCCATAAACCAAAAATAATCACCCCAATACTGATACCTCTTCTCCTTCATTGTTGCTGGTCGCTATGGCGCTGCATTCGACTGTGAAGAATTCACCGCCATTATTACCCTCAGTGTCTCTCTCTCTGAAATGTGATCTAATTGCAGAATCCACACCTGTTCCACAGTTCAATAGAATTCAGCTTTGATGGAGACAGACTTTCAAATAACACACACGCGCACGCACACGCACACATGCACACTTGTGCACACACATAGACAATTACCCAGGAGTTCAATTGGGGTCAAAAATAAATAAACTAATAAAGAGGGTGAGTTTATCAGAAAATAATATTCTGGAGAGGAGGAGGGAAAAAAAGGCTGTGTTTTGTGGTCACTGGAAGATTGCTGATGGGTGCATAAATAAGGCATGCTGGAACATCTGTTCTTTGTTGTGCATTCAGCTTTTTAATGTGTTCAAAGAGCAGCTCTGACGCATCGCTGACTACCACTCCCCATCCGAGCAACATTTTACCAGAAAATAATAAACCTTCCTGGTGGGGTGCAGGGAGCCAAGGCATTCGGGCAATGCCATTAATTTGGAAATATCTCTTTTTCTGGGATTTTAAAATCTCTCTCCCTTTGAACATTGCACAAATTTGGGACCCAGCCTAGCATCCCTATCAGCCTAAACATTAAATCAGTCTGAATATCTATTAAACCTTTTTTTTTTTTTTTTAAGTCAGTAAAGAAAGGCGGGTGGGGAGTCAAGTCAAAGTTCATGCACGTTTTTTTTCCTGCATTTAATTCTATTAATAGGAGCTCCTATCTATTGGGATTATTTTTAACATGTTCCAGTATTTATTTGTACTGATAAAATTCAGAGGCAGCTGAGGCCCCTGACAGTTGAACAATATTGGCTGGTTATTTTGATACAGTGTGGTAGGCAGCAAAAGATTAAAAAATGGAGCATCCTAAACTGAGGAAAACCAGCTTGAATTCTAAAATAAAATTTTAGCAGCATGGATTTCTCTTGCCATAGGCTATGAGGCTACTATGAATTTCAGATGCATTTCCTGAGCTGTCAATGAGGTGGAAAGATGAGATTGGCATTACGAAGATTTGTTGCGGCTGCATTCAGTGTAATTGCAAGCGAAGGTAGAGCAACATTAAACCGCCACCCAAGAAGAGCTGTTTGTGTACGTACAGTATGGAAATGCTCGCCAGACAACCCTAGGACCAGGGCGGGAATTTCTTTATGTCACTTTATTTGGTTTTTACATCACCCCCTTTTTTAGGTCACAGCTCAGAAGCACCGCAGTACCGATTAGCTGCTGAAGGCTGCTTCCATGATGAGTTGGACTAAATCTTGTGAAGGGGAGACAGGACCTTTGGGGTACAGGGCTGTCATTTAAACTCTCTTTCCAGCGTTCTCTCTTCATAATCCTGGTATCTAGACTCTGTTCTTCATACTCTTGGCTCAATCAGCCGTCTTCCACAAGATAGTTAGATCTGCTCTATGTCAAGGGGAGGGGAACACCAGCAGGTTCTGGGAAGCATGTTGGGTGTAGCTCGTGGGTCACCCAGCACTAGAGTCTATTATAGCAGAGAATCTGGTTAGATGGGTGACTTTTAAAAATTCTGTCCTTCTGTTGGCTTTGCACGGTTCTCTTTTTGGATAATTGGGGGGTGGGTGGGTGGTTACAATGTTCAGTATCAAGATAAGGTAATCTAAAGATACTGCATTTGTCACAGATTAAATCTGATTACATTATATTTGAATATATCTTTGTTCCTTAAAAATCCCATAAAATGGCAACTTTTTAGATGGTCAAATAAAGTGACCATTTCCAAGGGAGTGCTCCACTCTGTACTTTTAACACCATCAGCATGGAGGAAAATGATGATATATGGACAGCTATAGAAAATTTAACAAAATTTAATTATCTTAATATTGGAAAGTGTCTTTTGTGGATGTGTGGTTAAGATATATTACAAACTTACTGCACATAACAATTGTCCAGTTAATGACTTTTCACTACAACAAAAGATACTATTTCTCAAACAACTATTTTTTTTGTGTGTAACAACTTTTAACCCCCCAAACCCACTAGATAAACATGCTATTAGAAGTGATGTTTTAGTCTTTCAGGCAAAGCCATACTAATTCACTCAACACAAGTTTCTAGTCAAAGAATAACATGTGGAACAAATCTTAATTTCATGCCATATTTGGATGAACCCCTAAGTTTTGCATTATATATACAAACCAAGTGAAAGGGAGGAAGATACAGCATTTTCTATGATGCTATTTTCATGTGTGTCAAAGCTCAGCTTCACCCTCTTGGGGTCAAATTTTCAAAGGAAAAACATTATCAAGACAAAGCTTTGTGATTCAGGTATTGAGTGTGTGCATGAAAATGATTCTCATGACTTTCCACACCACCTTCCAAAAAAGGCACTTCTCCGTGGTGGATGCTACAATACGTAGCCTGGTTTCCCTCTAGTACTGAAGGATTATTACTTGACAGTCCTCGACTTGAAATCTTCTCTGGGAATTGCCCTAATTTGAAGAGAATTACCTTGACCCATGTATTGCCACATTCCCAGGAGAAGCCTCAACCCAATGACTGGTCAAAGCGAGGGTGTAAAATCCAAGCCCTTGCATTCAAATTGAAGGCAATTTGGAAGGTCCATTCCCAACTCCAGAACTCCCAATGGAGTCGGCCGAAGAACTTGAGACCACTCTGCCTGATTTACTTTCTTTCCTTCTCTTCCACAATGTATTGATCCTGGCATTTGTCCTTAAACTTCTGGCGTGCTAATCTCTCTAATCTCTGTTTCGGAATCTCATTCCCTAGAAAGAGACTCTGCCTGCAACACCATTTCATTTCTTTTCCAACAATGCCACTAATCACCATCTTTGATGAGTACAATAAATCTTAATTATCTTACATTTTGTGTACAAACTATATTTATTTATTCTCATTTACTACTTATATGATTTTTTTCATTGTTTGGTACATTTTTTCTATCTGTGAAATTAGTTGGATACCTTAGATTGCATAATATTCCACCATTAAAGTTAATAAAGGTATTGTTTTATTTAAATGCCTTCACATGTGAATGTGACTTTGGGAAAAGTTGAAGCTGTCAAGTGAGGGATAGTTGTTCTGAGAGTCTGTATTAGACTGCCCTCAGCTACATGTAACAAGAAGATCCAACCCAAAGTGACTAACCAGTAAGAAAAAAAATATTCTTTCAATTAGTAAGAAATCTAGAGGTAGGAAAGTTCCAGGCTAGATAATACTTTGGCTCGGTAGTCTCATCAAGGACCTAGCTTCCTTCCATCTTTCCATACCTTCATTCTCAAACTATTAGCTACACCTCATGTGGTTACAAGATGGTTAATGCCATGATAGGCATGTCAAAGGCTAGAAGAGGGGAAAGCAGCATGCCCCTTCCCTGGGTCCATCTTTAAGAACAAGACAACCTTTTTCAGAAGCTCCCTTAGTAGACTTCACTCATATCTCTCTGGCTATAATTTTTGTCAAGTGTTCATCCTTAAACCAGTAACTGGTAACAGGAATAACATTACCATGGTTGTCTTAGATCAATCAGTGCTCACCTCTTGGAGATGGGACTGGGCCTGGGTCCATCCTTTCCTGAAGCAGAAGGCTGCCCAATATCTGAACAGACCTGAAATTCTGTTAGTTTAAAAAGGGAGAGAATGGATATTAAGTAGGTGTTTATTGATTTTAGAAAATCATCTAACAACTCTAACTCTAACTCTACCTCTAACTCTAAAACTCTGACTCTTCTTGCCAAGGATTTCTTCCCCTGTTCTTGACTTATAGTAACTAACATATGGCTTAAGCCTAAGAACTATGATTCAATAATGACTTTAGTAACAAAATTATCTTATAAATTCTTCATAAATCAAAATTTCAACATATGCTTAGTGTGTGTGTATAGTATAAATGTATGGATATAGATATGAATACACAACCATGCACTAAGCCATGGATGTGTGTGTGTGTTGGTAAGGCTTCCAGGATGCCTAATTGTCTGGTTAAAAAAGTTAAAATTTCAGTTATATGTCATATCTTGTGTCATATGTAATTTTTAAAGGTTGTTGAAGAAAATTATTTACCCATCTAATTAAATTCAATCACATAATTTTCATTATGATGGCACAGTTTACATGTAGGATTAAATATTTTATCACTACTTATAGTATATACCTGTTTCTTATTACAGAATAATTCACTCTAGAAGCCAAAATCTGCGAAAGTCTAGAAGGCACTGGTTATTTGTTTTCTGAAAATCCCATAAAAATCCAAGGAAATTAAAGTCAATCATAATTCAAATGTCCGGGGATTTTCCCTCTTTCTACGCCCATCAGGTATTTTTCCTAGCAAAATGTTTTACATTGCATATAAAATCAGCAGTCTGTGGCCCCTGGAATTGTGTGGAGTAGCTATATGGTACATAGTCTATTAGGTTTTAAAATTTAATAATATATCATAATTATTTTCTTACATGAGTAAACAAATTTACATGATATGATTTAGAATGCTGTATCATATTCCACTCTATGGAAGTAACAATCAGGGAACCAATTTATAATTTTTGAATATTGATATCCAGAAATTTTTATTTTTAGCTGATATCAACATGTGATGATCACATATGGGTAAAAATGCTTACTCAGAGCTTAGGTCATTTCTTTAAGATAAATTTCTTAAAAAAGAATTGCTGGATAAAAAACATGCCCTCTTCAAAGAAATTTGATCCAAATTTCATTCCATCAGATCTTCCTGAGGAACATGTTTCCACACTGTCACTAGCACAAGGGATAGATAATGTTTTAAATTCCATAGGGGAGCAATTGCATCTCCTTTTTGTTCCTTTGCAAAATTAAAATTTATTCATTTTTTTCATTTAACATAAAGGTTATTGATGTAATGTACAGCATGGGAATGTAGTTAACAATATTGTATTAACTTAGTATCGTGACAGATGCTAACTGCACTGTGGTGATCATTTCACAATGTATATAAATGTCAGATCACTATGTTGTACATCTGAAACTAATATATTTTATGCTAAGGGTACCTCAATAAAAAACATTCATAAGATAAAACAATTAAAAAAATAAAATAAAAGCTATTTTGTAAAAGGTAATACATAAAAGTGGTTTAAAAGTCAAAAAGTGGGGTGCCTGGGTGGCTCAGTCGGTTAAGCGGCCAACTTCGGCCCAGGTCATGATCTCGCGGTCTGTGAGTTCGAGCCCCGTGTCGGGCTCTGTGCTGACAGCTCAGAGCCTGGAGCCTGTTTCAGAATCTGTGTCTCCCTCTCTCTCTGACCCTCCCCCGTTCATGCTTTGTCTCTCTCTGTCTCAAAAATAAATAAACATTAAAAAAAAATTAAAAATAAATTAAAAATAAATAAATAAATAGATAAATAAATAAAAGTCAAAAAGTCTTGAAGTGAGAAGTAAAACTATGTGTTACCTTTGTCCCCTATCCACCTGGTTTTTCTGGAGGTTAAGCAATTCTTTCAGTTATCTATTGCTGTGCAACCATCCACCCCCAACCTAGCGCCCTAAAAAATTATTATTTGTTATTTCTCATTCTGTGGATTGACTCACTAGCTCCGCTGCTACTTTTGTCTGGGCTTATCTATTCGGCTGCATCAGCTGGAGGATTGACAGATCCAAGATGGCCTTGCTCACATGTCTGGCAGTTGTGTTGGAGAGCCTCAGTGCTCTACCCGCTCTCTTATCCTCCAGTGTCGATAGACTGGAATTCTCCGGCGCAAGACAGTCACAGGATTCCAAGAGGGCAAAAACAAGTTATAGGCATGTGAAGAAGATGTCTCAGAAATCACATAATGATATGTCAGCAGCATCCCGTTAGCCAAAATAAGTCACAAGGCCAACCTAGAGTCAAAGGACGGGATAGATTTCACTTCTTGATGAAAAGAACTAATTGTGGCCAAGTGACTAAGTTTTGGCTAATGGTATATAAGTAACATAAGTGTAAGCAATATGTGTGGTTGGCTAATGGCATGTAAGTCATGTAAGCGTAAGCAGTACAGTATGGTTTCCCCAATTTGTTCTTAAAGAGAGGAGACTTGCCACTCCTTCCCTTTTGTTCTTCCTGCTTCTGGAATGTGAATGTAATGACTGGGTTCCAACAGCCATCTCAAATCATACTGACAAGTACCAGGTGGAAGGATCCTGTGTCCTTGACAAACCAATAGAACTGCTGTACCAGCCTTGTATTCCAGCCTTATGAGTACATAAGGCCTTTGAATTTGAATTTTGAATTTTTCCTCACAGGTGGTCAACTTGAAGCTCAACTTATTTGGGCATCCCTTCATTTTCAGCCTTTCTGTTTTACTTCTTTTTATATGTATCTCATATCTTGAGAAGGTAGTCAGGTTTTGCTTTAGATTTTATCTACATTCACATTTAGTCTACCATTTTTTTCTTAAGGTCTAGTTTTATATACTTAAGTACATTTAACCTTTATTTTTTGACAGATCTTTTTCTTTTATGGTTAGGGTGTATCTTTTACCAGGAACCTGTAAATTGATCAGTTGTATCTTTCGGCATTTGAGGAATATTTTTTTCTCATTGGTCTATTGTCATTACGGATCACATTAACAAAATTCCTCTTATTGAATTATCTTTGTACTTCTGAAATAAACTTCATTCTTCTATGGAATATTATTCTTTTAGTGAATAGTTGTTAATGTTTTAGGGGTTTTTTTTTAAATTTGGGGCATGGTTGTAGTATTTTCACTGGTAAAGTTGAGACGATTATCTTAGTGTTAGATATCTCTGGAGTTTTAGTGACAGAATTTTGCTGTGCTTGCAAGTGATTTTGGAAACTTTCCACTTTTCTCATGTGCTGGAGCATTTATAGAATCTAGGAATTATCAATTATTTGGAAGCTTGTACATATGTGCCTGTATTATTAGGCCTGAAAACTTTCATGTTGGTAACTCTGGAGACCAGTTTCTTCAATGATTTGTTTGTTTGTTTGTTTGTTTTCAGGTTTATTACTACTACTGTTGCCACTAATAATTCCTCCTTTCCTTTTTTAAACTGGAAAAAGTTAAATCTGATTTAATTTGCCTTGCCACTTCACAATGATAGCGCAATAGTATTTTTCAGAGGATTTCTGTCTCCTGGTAAAATTTTGTATGCTTCTGAATGGTATGGTACTATTCCTTAATTAAATTATTTAAGTGGTTCAGTCTACTAACATGAAAAGTAATTTTGAATGTGTTCATTGTCATCTTAAGTGGATTTCAAGTAAGTGTTTTATTGGTTAACGTTCACTGAAAAATAAGGTGGAGTTGAAATCCCACTTTAAAAATTGGCAATTAACATAAGTTTACATGCTGGAAAAGCAATGTTAGTGTGGCACAAATGCCATAAATATCACTAAACTGAAAAAATTCTAGCATTGAACATTTTTTTTAATGTTTATTTATTTTTGAGAGAGAGAGAGAGAGAGACAGAGACAGAGACAGAGCTCAAGCAGGGGAGGGGCAGAGAAAGAAGGGACAGAATCTGAAGCAGGTTCTGAGCTGTCAGCACAGAGCCCGACATGGGGCTCGAACCTGCAAACTGTGAGATCACGACCTGAACCGAAGTCGGATGCCCAACTGACTGAGTCACCCAGGTACCCAAGATTCTAGCATTTTCCAAGCCAAAGATGTTGAAGCATTTTTCCCCAAATTTAAAATTTCCTATTTGACTCTTACTACTTCTCTCCTCTGATTTGTTCCCAGTTTTTCCCACTCTCTCCTTTTCCATTAGTACACTCTCTATCTCCCTTTAGAATGACAATACAAGTGGTAATACATATTTTTAGTCAGATTTCAAAAAACAAATCTATTTAATCAGTTGATTGATCAATTGATCGATAGATATAGAGAGATATATCATAATGACCCAGCCTTTGCGTGGTCAGTTCCAGTGAGGCATTATCAGTTAAGGTATGCAAACTCTGGAGACTGCAGACTTCCTTTGCTAAAAGGAGGTAATATGTATTTATTTTTAAGATAAGGCAACTCAAACTGAATTTCAGATTTACAAAGTTCATATGAAGGGAAATAGTCGCAATATTTTAATGATAAATAAAATTTGATGCTATTTGTTTAGTCTGCTAAAGGCATCACAAATTCTCTGTTGATCTTTTTAAAAAGATAAATTGGATGAAACCCACTAATGGATGACACTATTTAAACTCTGTGATGAAATGTAACCCATACCATTCTTTGCATCTATTCAAGGCCAGATAAACCATTCTTTAACTTTTTAAGATAAGAAATGATTGAAACTTGCCAGTTGAGGCATAGGGTTGACTGCACCATTGGCTGGCTAAAGAAACAATTGCAAGGGCTCAAACTGGAGGGCTATGATTTGGCACTTTGGTCCTGTTTGCTAAATTAAAGCGAGATTAATCACTAAATTTAAAACAAACAAACAAACAAACAAACACACAAATGAAACCTTGTGAAGATGATCTATTTCAAAAGAGCAAACTTACCTTTCAACGGGTGCCCCAGTATCTGTGGTAGTGTGTGGACTGTGGTAGTAACAGGCCTTCCAACTTTTAAGGGAAAAATACATAGACAGTGCGAGAAACCTCTAAGTGGATTTATGATTCTTAATTCTCCATGAGAAAAGTGTTGGTCATTTTTGATGAAAGATTAAGCTGATTTATAATTTTAAAAGTGTGTAAGTGTGTCATACAAAAACATCAGCCCTTTGAGATGCTCCCATAAGAAAATATTCTGTTTAGGCTGTAATTCTTACCATAGCTCCATCATGGAAATTCAAAAGGAATTTTAATCTCTCCAAGGAGTCCCACCTATACAGTTTGGTTTAACCCAGTTTTCTCCCCACATCCCCCCCCACACACAACACTCAAAAAAGGACATCTGCCATCATCCATTCTTTAATTCAATATTTACTATGTGTTAACTAGTTGTCCAACACTATGGAAGGTTCACAGCTACCACAAAACCCCTGTGTTCATAGAGCTTACATTCTAATGGGTAAAATGGAGAGTAAACAAGTTAACAAATGAATTTAAAATAAAATTCCAACTACTCAGCAATGAGAAAGAATGAAATTCTGCCATTTGCAGCAACATGGATGGAACTGGAGGGTATTATGCTAAGTGAAATAAGTCAGTCAGAGAAAGACAGATCTATGTTTTCACTCATATGTGGAATTTGAGAAACTTAACAGAAGACCAGGGGGGAAGGGAAGGGGAAAAAATAGTTACAAACAGGGAGGGAGGGAGGTAAACCATAAAAGACTCTTAAATACAGAGAACAAACTGAGGGTTAGTGGGGGGGGGGACGGGGGAGAGGGGAAAATGGGTGATGGGCATTGAGGAGGGCACTTGTTGGGATGAGCACCAGGTGTTGTATTTAAGTGATGAATCACAGGAATCTACCCCCAAAACCAAGAGCACACTGTATACTCCGTATCTTAGCCAACTTGATAATAAATTATATTTAAAAAATACAATAAAATTCCATGAAATAAGCACAGGTTCTTTCTAAGTCTAGGAAGAAAATGACCAGGGTGGTATGATAAAGAAGTCAGGACTTATTGAGGATGGAAGATCAGGGACACTGTCTCTGAGTAGGTGGTATTTAAGCTGGAGATGGAGAAGAACCCAAGATAAAGCTGGGGATAGGCATAGGCCAGATCATATGAAGCTTTTTTGGCCACATTAGAGCTTAGATTTTATTCTAAGATCAATGGGAAGAAACTGAACAATATTAACAAGGAAGTAACATCATCTGCTTTACATTTTAAGCCATTTCACAATGCCCCCAGGTTTCTAGCTTTAGTAATTAGATGAACAGTTAGTGTCATTACTGAGATTGGAATGACTTAGGACCTGGTTTCTTAGGAAAGATCAAGAGTTCTGATGAGACATCCAAGTGAAATATCAAGTATATGGGCTACCTAGATCTTCAGAGTAGAGACAAATTTAAGTAAGGAGAGAAAAACAGGGAGTTGACAGCATATTAACAACAGGACAGTGGTTGAGACATGTAGGGATGGAATGTAAATAGAGAGGAGAGCCCAAGAATGAACTCTGTAGAACTCCAACAGTTGATGGTGAAATACAGGTGGGAAACCAGAAATGAAATGGAGAGGAGCAGTCTGTGAGGTGGAAGAAAAACCAAGAAAGTGTGTGATATCACAGAAGAGTTTTCCAAAACGGAGGGCCAATTCAGCAGAATAAAGTTTAATGTTCAATTAAGCAGGGAATAAAAGATATCCTTTGAATTTGGCAACATAGAGAGTGTTAGTGATCTTTCACGATCAGTTTTAGGGGGAACTGAGGGGCAAAGAAGCCACTTTGGAACGGATTCAAGAGCATCTAGGACAGAAAGAAGTATGTATAGTGTATATAGAAAGCTTTTTGAGAACTTTTTCTATGAAGGGATCTGGGAAATGGCGTTGTGAAAGGGGATGTGGGGGTTAAGAAAGGGTTTATTAAAGATAGGAGGTACTAGAGCTGATTGAAGTGATCCAGTAAAAACAAAAAAAGGTTGGTGATGTAGGAGGAATCAAAAGAGAGAAGTAGAAGAGAGGGGATGGAATCAGTCCATGGGGGAATTAGAGGTAACTCTTCTGCTGTGGATTGTAGATGCAGTAATGGAGGATGAGGGCATTTTCCTCTCTGCTGACTTCTGTTTTGCAAGGAAATATGAAGAATAGTCATCAACTAATGTTAGAGGGATATGGGAAGTGCTGAGGAGAGAATGTTTTTATCAGTTAGAGTTCAATTATAGAAGCAGAACTATATGGGTCTACAAAATAAGGGATTTATTACCATGATTACAAATTGTGGGAGCTGGTGAAGTCTCTGGAAATCTGTAGATTTTTGTATCTGGTATCAGACCTAGAATCATTCTTTCCACCTGGGAAAAAATTTAGAAGCTGGACGTGAGCAGGAGAGATACAAGCTTAAGAATGGAATATTTCAATGTCAGAGTTGAAGAAATTTTCAGTGATAAGAATATACTGTATGTGACTATGGCCATGGTGGTCAAGAAAGTGGTGAGGTAAGGAAGTCAAGGAACTGAGAAACTAGTCTCATTTACTTAGATGTTGAGGTTACCAAAAATTATGGAGGTCGTGGGGTGTGTTGAGGCTCACGTATGTTCCATGAATTAACGGAAGTGCCTGAGAGGTGACAGAGACCAGAGGGACAGGGATGGGATAGTCAAATGGTAAGAACCTCAAGGGAACTTTTTTTTTTTTTTTGTAGAAAGCAGGGGAAGAAATAATTTGTATGCAGTAATGGGGAACTCAGAGGATTGTGAAGGGTAAGTGGGTGTCTGGAGACAAAAGTAGAAATGGAGAGACTTGGAGATGGAGAAAATAGAGAGGCACTCATGTATACAAGTTATATCTGTATATATTAGGCAAAACTGTCACGACTTGCAGTGGATGTGAGAGAAAGGGGGGATTCAAGAATGGCCAAGAAAGGGGGATGCTTGGCATTAGCTGACCCCTTATTTGGAGTTTCAGACTGCACCAGTGGAAGGGACTCAGGAGGAAGAAAAGCATGTGGGATGGGTCTATATTAAGACTTGTCTGCACCCACACAGGGAGGAGAGGCTGTATAATAATGGATGGCTGCAAAGGCTCAGAATCTGGTGGTCAACGCAGTAACTGTGATATACGACACAAATGGGATCAAGCTTGGAGAATTCTGGTAAATGTTTCTAGCATTTTCACCCCTAATATTTTGCTCTGTTGAATAGCAGCTTCTTGGATTGCACTCTTTAGAGCGAAGGGAGGCTATATGGGAAGGTTTTATGCAGTTGAATGGTGGTGTCCATAGACGCATGGAGCCACACATTTGAAAATCTATGCTCACTACGCTGAAACAACTGCATAAAATACAAGAAGGATTCTTGTTGTCCCTCCTCTTTACCCTCTACAAAAATTTAGACATTTCACAGAGGCATATGAGTAAAAAAAGCGACAGCAGGGCTAAAGCGAGAATTTTATTACATGCAACTGTTATGTTGAATAAGCGTGTTGTGTTGGGTATAATCATTAAAGGTACTTTACCTTCTATTTACTGTTCCTTTAAATGTACTCTGTAGGGCCAGCTCTTGCCTCACCCTTACGTGAAATCTAGGGCAAGTCCCATGACTCTTCTAGTCATCTTAGATAATCAAATGTCCTCTGGTCTCTCCAAGTCACAAAATACAGACTCAGGCTTGTAATTAATATCTCTGGTTCAGTATAACAATAATACTAATTTTAAAAACCAGGGTTGGAGGCAGAGGTGAGGGCTAAGAAGAAAGCAGCAGCCAATTTCTACCTTGACAAATACTGTTGTGATAATATAGTTTCTACATTCTTTGAGTTTGTCAAATTTAAAGCTGGATTCTTTTTTGATTGATGTTTTTTCGGGTTCTTTGGAGATGCCTTATTTTTCAGACACCTCTTGTGCCTTACCTCTTCTTGACTCAAGTCCTTTGTGTTTCGGTCACTGCTGTGGCAAGCTTGAAGTGCAGGGTTACCTGGTATCATCTCACCTCTGGCACATCATGCATCTCTTACTTTCTGCGCTGCAGATTTTCTGATGCTTCTGTGTAGGACACTTTGGGGAACCCACCTGAAATTCACACGCAAGTCTGAGGGAGTTTATCCCCAATGGATAAATGTTCTCTTTTCTGTGGACAATACTGAGGTACCTTCTAGCCCAGGAGGTCATGGTGGGCTTGTGTCCCAGTTGCTCACAGTCAAGCTCAATTATACACTTGCATAGGCTTTCCTCTTTAATCATTCTTTCTCATCCATTCCCAGTCCTTGTTTTCATTTGCTTACCAAACTTAGCTACCTATATGCAAATCCTTCTCTCAGGCTCTGTTACTTGGGGTAAGCCATACAAAGCCACCTTATCACCAGGGAACTCCTACCCACAGTTCCCTTGACATGAGTAAATGCATACTCCACCTGATCTCTAACTACCTCCTAGGCTTCTTGGCATCCATGGTATACTTTCAACCTGTTTCTGCTAAAATCTTTTTGCCCCTGTTGCAGAGTCTTCTTGGACAGTATCTAACATTACTCCTGTTTTATCTCTCTGTCTTAGCAAAAGAGCCCATTTCTGGTTCATAGAAAACTCACAAATTGTAAGTGACAAAAATCTAGACATGCAGGCTGATTCCAACACACTTGACCTTTTCATTCTACCACTAACAGGCCTTTCATCTATCAGACTTTTCAAGAGTGAGGAAGACACAAAGCTACTGTGATATCTAGGCTCAAAAGACACATATTTAGCTCTCCAAGTACTAAGTACTAAGTACCAAGTACTAAGACCCGTCCCCTGCCCCCTCGTGGCTTCCATTTTGAGGAGAGGGTGAAGTTCATAGTACACCAAGAGCTCTTTCCAAAACATTATTCTTTTCATCCAATCTTTTTTTCCTAATCTTCTCCACCCTTCTCAGGAAATAAAAGTGGTTAGTTGGCTAAGAATTAAAAAATTGGGGATCAAACACTACCTTTGCATGGATCTTACATGGATGTCTCACACTTTGATTTGGAATGTGATCTCTATTGCTTTGGGACTTTAGCTGAAAGTAGTTCCAGTTTAATATTATTAAGTATCCAAAGGATAGAAACTTTATGAGTGCTCTGGGTCTCCAAAATCTGATCACTGGATACAGAATTGTTTGACTGGAATTAACTTTGTGGTATATTTTGAGGAAGTATCGAGATGGACAGTTCCTCAGGTTTAAGATGTGTCAAGGAGATGACAAAACCTTAAAAGACCTCTCTCAATTTTAGGAAACAATTGATTGGCAAAAAGATACTGAATTAGTGATGTGTGGTGGCTCTCCTACCACTCAAGTCTTTGTCTAGTTCTTTGTTGACGATTAAAAATATAATCATTCCCACATGTAAGGCTGTTTTCACAAACTTGTTGTAACTCTTTCTGTATTTGGGGGCCTCAAAAGAGGGGGAAAATGATCAAACTGATGAAGAGAGAATGGGGAAATAAATGGAGTAATTATGAGCTTGGGTAACAAATACTACTTAGGCATATACCAATTATTTCTGCAAAATTCACAATTTATGGAAAGAAATCTCAGTGTTTACATATTGATCAGCTTTTATTCATACCAGAAGAGAATACTTTGTAATAAAGATTTCTCAGTGATTTGGAGGAAAGTGTATCCCACTAAAGTGTTAGATTACTGCTTCATCTCATCATCTCTTATTTTTACTATCACAACAAAAACAGCTTATGTGAGGAAAATATCGTACTGTGTAAATCTCTTCATGAATGAATGAGCCTAAAGAGGAGAGAGTTGTCCAGGTTCTGTTTACTATCTGGCTATTCATGTTAATGCATTGTCTGAAATGAAAGTATATTTGGGTAACTCTTGCATCAGAGCTTCTGACAAAAATTTATATGGTTTCACCACAATGAGTAGACTTCTCTTTGAATAATTATGCCCCAGGGGGTGGGGGCGGGAAGCATTTTTTACCTTATCAATGGTTTATGGAAGATTATCTTTGGCTCGCAGAATTAGGGAAGTGGGAAATCAACTTAGAGATCACCTCATTTATTCTCTTCTTATTGTGAATGAGAAAATCGAGGCCAGAAGGATTCAATGAGATGCATTGGGCCAATGGCAAAGGACCGTCTAAAAAGCAGGTCTTCTAATTGCAAGTCTAGCAACCTTTCCACTGCGTCTTTAGCATACTAACTAGTTCTTTCTACAAGCCTAAAATGGCATTACAACATGATTCTCTGAAATAGACTCATGCTGGTTAAAATACAGTGGAGTGTTCAAGTTACAAGTGAAATACAGGACTTTTTATTTCCAAAATGAAAAGGAGGTCAGCTTTCAGTTTTTATTTGATATTTGACTGAGAATTCTTTCCTTCATATTGTTAATTGCACCCAGATCAGGGCAGTGACGAACACAACCTGTGATGCTTATGAACAAGCCTTTGCCCTTTCTAGTTGTCCACGAGTATCACCACAAACTGGTGCTCGGGAATGTCCATGTAAACACCTGGGGTACTACTCTAGAAGAGAGTTCATTAATCTAACAACAGTGTAACTGAAAGAGCAATCTTTCGTCCTCACATCCTAGTTTTCAATTCTGGAGAAAATGAAAAAATGTATTTATTCTTATCGCTTTCCACTTAGGGTTATGTGGCCATCCTACCTAAAACTATGATTTTTACAATGTGCAGAAGAAATGTCACTTCAGTGTTTGTATGTAGCTAAGAGGGGCCAAATAGCTTTGTTGTTTGTAAAGACCCTTAAACACGAGCAAGCCTGTAGCCATGGTCTGGAAGTCAGAGAATGAATAAAGGGAAACCAATGATGTGACACACCACACAGGGAACCACTATTTCTGCTTGGACAAGAGGAAGATTGCATTGTATGTGAGAGAATTTTTCCTCTTGTGTAATTTAGGTGTAGACTGCACTGTTTCTGAGAATTACAGTTTTCTTTCAGGTGGTATATGTGTAAGGTGACGAGGATTATTACCCTCCTGAATATTACAGGAGATGAATAAACATTGTCACCACACATGGACGAAGAGATCTTGAAGAGGGTTATTTTAAACTAAATAATTCAGAGTTTGGGGAAGTATAATTTGTGCGTTATAATATCCGCCACTCTTTCTTATGAGGAGAAGAATGCATACCACCTTCCCATGATATAACCAAGCCCAGTGGAAAAGATATGAAGTATTCCAGAAAGGGGGTAAAGAATTGCAACAGAAAGACATTAGAAGGTCTCTCTCTCTCTGTCTCTGTCTCTGTCTCTGTCTCTGTCTCTCTTTGAGATGAAGCAAATCTAGGAATTAAGGACTACCCTCAAGAAACCCCATGAGGGGTTTAAGCTTTTGTTATTTACCCTTAGGCCAGTGGTTCTTAACCAGGAGTGATTTTGCCCTTTAAGGACACTTAGCAACGTTTGGAGGCATTTTTTTTTTTTTAATTGTCACAACCTGGGGCGTGGTGCTGCTGGCATCTAGTGGGTAGAGACCAGGGATGTTTTAAGCATCCCTACAATGCTCAGGACAGTCCCTTACAACAAAGGATTGCCCAGCCCCAAATGTTAATAATGCCAAGAACGAGAAACCCTATCTTAGATTAACAATCGCCACATTATGCATCCTAATTTAAGTTCTTTTCCTTATGGTTTAATTCTCAGCCCATCTGTAGAGTGTGTTATGCACATATTGTCTTGTGTTTATAGTGCTATGGAAGATGGTCAGGAAGGGGTAGCATAGGGATATGTGGTCCTCTTTGTATCACACTCCTTGAGGCCTATGCACTGGTAAAAGTATCACATCTAGGAGGAAAATGTCCCCAGTTCCAAAGTCATCAGCTGCAGAGAGCTCAGCGGCCCATGGTGTTGTTTATTTCCCTGTTGTCTCTGAGCCCCCAAACTCCCCTTTTCTCTGTATTCTACTAGGAGTCTGTAAACTACATTTCCCAGACTCCCTTGTGAGTTAGATTTCTACGAGGTTTCTTCTGTTAACGAGAGGCACTGGCAGGAGATTGGGAGGATGGGGGAAGGACCTCCTGTTTCCAGCTCATGACACATTGCTCCAGCAGAGGACAGAAATTTCTCTGGTCTCTAGCTTTTTAAAACGCTCCTAGGCCAAGCCTGTGGCACACCCTTGCGATAAGAACACCAGTTGTACCTCACCTTCCTCAGAGACCGGATTGTACTAGTCACGTGGTATCCCTTTACCTGAGGACTCCCAACATGGAGCGCTTCCTCTCAACTCCCAGCTTCTGGTGAGCACAAGTCTCCCCTTTGGTCTCCTCAACCCTAGGAATAGTAGCTGCTTTTGATAGTTACCATTCTTTTCAAGACTTCTTTTTGCTCTTTTAATCTTCAACATCTGTGTGACCAATCACTTGTATTAAATCCCCTCTGTTTCAATATGCTGCATGGCATCTACCTTCTGAATAAATCCTGACAGATATCCCTATGGTAGGGCTGAGAGTAGTGGGCAGAAGTTGACAGAGTAGAACAGAAGCCACCATGAGGTAGCATTCTTTTTGTCCAAACACACATCTGGTAACACCGGAATGTGGGGAGGCTAACACTAACATTGCATTAATGAAACACAGCAGTGTTTGTTCCCAATCTCTGTGGCACAGTGGAGGAACTCTGAGGTTAGTTGCCCTCTTGCATGGAATGATATCTATCTTACACTGAGATAATGGTGAGCAGGACAGTTCTCATTTTCTCAGCTCCCATCTGCTCTGGACTGGTAGCCATTCTAGCCCATGGCAAAGAAGCTTCCTAGTAAGAGGTAAAAGAAACAGAGAGCTCAGATTACTCTGGGAAGGTACACAGTGGAGACAACCGGCCCGGCAATCACTCCGGTGGGGGCTACCACAAATACTCCTCTCTGGATCCAGGGGCTTCAATTACTCGGTCAGGCCACCAGGGTAACAAGCAAGTTTGCAACAGACAAGGGCAATAAAGTCATGAATGGTTCTAGCCAACCAATGACTATCAGATGTTAGTAACTGTATGACACATTCCAATTTCAGAGATGTTAAAATGTGAACAAATGTTTGTCATAGAAATGATTAAATATTGAAATCCGGAAACCAGAAAGATAAATGGTAACCAAGGAGGCTAATACAAATAGAGTGGATGTAAACAGAAAGGCAAATACACAACAACAAGGACAAATGCCTTGAAAATGGAGACAGCTTTCCATCGCAGAATTAGAATTTGATGAAAACTCAGTCCCACAGCAAGTTCCCCATGGAAGTCTCCAGATTCAATCAAATGTCAATACCTTGTCGGCATGAGGTAAACTTATTTTTTAAACATGTTTGGACAGCATTCCTTTATGGGTTGTGTTTGGCCCACACTCCTACCATGGACAGAAGAAAAAAGAAAAATCAATGATTTATGTCCTAGAAAGTGCTTCTATTAGAGTACTTTGGTTTCCAACGATATCATATATTCTCCTTATATTCTGTCTGATGCTTAATATGTGTGCCTACAGTTTTGAGAACTAAGAAGTCATCCCTTTTACAGCTCAGTGGTTGAGTAGCACATGATATCAGGATTTCTCTTCTGTTCAAGAGTTTGCTGTGACATTAATTGGACACAGACATAGAGCATCATGAGTTATTATGGCACCACTGGATAGAGGAAGAAGTTAGAATATGGCTCAAGATCTGCATGACAAGGCAGGATAGTTAATATGTGACCCAGCTGCAGTGATGGACCTTGGAGAGTCAGGTGGGTCATTAAAGTCAGGTGTCCTTGGGTGTCAGTTGAGCGTCTCACACTTGATTTTGGCCCAGGTCATGATCCCAGGATTGTGGGATCAAGCCCTGCATTGGGCTCCAAACTGGGTGTGGAGCCTGCTTAAGATTCTCTCTCTCTCTCTCTCTCTCTCTCTCTCTCTCTCTCTCCTGCCCCTCTCCCCTGCTCATGTGCTCTCTCTCTCTCTCCCCCTCTCTTCCTCTCTCTCTAAAAGGCAAACAAGAAAACAAAACAAAAACTTGTATCCTGGACTTCAAAGAGCTTACCATCTCAGATGGGAGACTGAGAAGTGAACAAATCTGCTTTAAGCCATATGCTCACTGTTGGCCAGGAGTGTGCACACCAGGTTCCACGGGAGCATAGAAAAATGATATATTAAATGTTTCTGGAAAGCACGGTAAAAATTAAAAATGGATGTAATGCTTGGGTTGAGTCTTGAATGACTGTGGATTTCCCAAAAAAGACAAGGTCACGAAGGAGGGAGACTAAATTCTAAGAACAAAGCATGGCATGTGCAAAGACAGGGTAAGAGATAATGTGTGGGCATTCTGGACATTTCAGGAAGTTCAATGTGAATCTTAAGGAATAGCAATTTTATTCTGAAGATGATAGGGTCTTAAGTAGGGAGTGATGTGATCAAATTTACATTTCAGCATAAACACTTTTAAAATTATGGACAAGGTGGAAACCCCAGTAAGAGGTTATACAACTAATTTAAGCAAGAAAAATGAAGGCCTGCACTAAACAAGGATGGAGGAAAGTTATTAACTCAAAAATAACAGGGGTGCCTGGGTGGCTCAGTTGGTTAAGCAACCAATTCTTGATTTCAGCTCAGGTCATGATCTCATGGTTCAAGGGATCCGGCTCTGCATTGAGCTCCGCACTCACAGCACGGACCCTGCTTGGGATTTTTCTCTCTCCCTTTCTGCCCCTGCCCCACTCATGCTTTTTCTCTCTCTCAAAATAAACATTTTTTAAAATGACAAAATATTAGAAAATGCAGGACTTGGTAACTGGCTAGAGGCAAGGCTTGGGGGAGTGGAGGGGGATTTTGTGGATGGCATTACTCGTACCTCCAATCAGAAATACAAGAGGATGGAGAAGAAATAAAATCATTGAAGTGCCTGTGGAAGACTTTCAACTAGCTGTTCTCTCTCAGCTAGAAGTATGGCTTTAGAGTGTAAGAGAAGGGCCAGGCTCTGAACATAGATTTGGGAGCAATCAGCATTCAGGTGTTAGTTGCAGCTTTGGGCATGGACGAGATTGTTTTACGATTAAAAAAAGAAGAGAAAAGGAAAAAGAGAGGCTTGTGAATGGAATGCTGGAGCATTTTGCCCTACCATTGGTGCAAAATGAAAAAGAGAAAAATGGAAAACAGTTGGAAAAATAAAGGTCAAGGAGGCAGGGGGAGGACAGAAGAGAGGGGAGTCATAGAAACAAGATAGAAGAAAATTTCACAAAGGAAGCGGCCAACATTGCCACATATAGCAGAAAGTGAGGATGGGAGAACAAAGTGTGTTTATGTGATCTCACAATTGGGAGGCCATAGATCACCTTGGCATGGGTATTTTACTGAAGTTGTTATGGGTGAAAGTTGAGTAGGTTAAGAAACAAAAAGAAAATAGGAAAAGCTAGTGCAAACTAGTTCCATGACAGTGGAAGCAACAGTTTGACAGTGAAGGAAAAGAAAAATAAAGAGTAGTGGTTAGAGGTCAATGTGATATTGAGAAGAGACAGGAGAGACTTGAACATGCTTATATGTTGAGATGACAGAGCAAGTCAAGAGGGAGAATAATGGGCAGACAGTCTCTCCTTTGCTGTCCTGCCGGCCTCTCCCTTGCGGTGTATTCAATAGACTTTTATCTCCTTTAAAAGATGAAGAAGAAGAAGAAGAAGAAGAAGAAGAAGAAGAAGAAGAAGAAGAAGAAGAAGAAGAAG
>NW_024412400.1:23696448-23708910 GCF_014898765.1 Herpailurus yagouaroundi | reverse complement strand
AGAAGAAGAAGAAGAAGAAGAAGAAGAAGAAGAAGAAGAAGAAGAAGGAGAAGGAGAAGGAGAAGAAGGAGAAGAATAATGGAGGGAGAAGGAAGGGGATGGAATGTCAGGCACACAGGGAGGTAGGTGTTGTTTTATTCTGACAGAAAGATGTTTTTTCTTCTGAAATAAGGGAAGAATAAGTTTGATAAATATGTATTCAACCAATAGACTATTGGTCCAAAAGGAGAAGGTATGACATGATGGCAGGGAATCCAAATGGCTGCCAACATTCATGATTATGGTGGGAAATCTATAATTTTTTTTGAAAAAAAATCTCTAATTAGGGCAGGCTTTTGAAATACTGGTTAAAAACAGTGGTTTTGGAGGGTGACAGACCAGTGAGTACAGATTCCGATACTTACTAGCTGAGTGACATCAAATTATTTGAATCACTTTCTAGACTTCAATTCCTTCATGGGTAAATCTGTGGTTATAATAGTATAAATGCTACACCATTTTGTGAAGATTGAATGAAAAAAATGTTTGTAAACAGTCTGGCACTTCATAGGCATGCATATATAATTGGTCTCAAAAAAAAAAAAAGTAAGAGCCAAGGTAGAAGTTCAGATATATGTATGGACGAGGCCAACTTGGAAACAGGAAAAAGAATCAATGGAATTTAGCAATAACCCAGGAGACCAGCTGGGATTGGCAGCAAATCGCTTCTGAGAGCCACGTGGGAGTCCATCAGTTGTTGCTGGCCCTCTGGATAACAGATCTGCACTGGCACCCGAAATCTAAGCCCCAACAGACTGCCGCAGCCTCTGCGACACACTCTGCAGATTTAGATGTTCCTGCCTTACTTCTGGGTAAAGAGGGCCTCTTAGGCACGAGAGCCTTCCAAATTCCAATTAAAGCGTCAAAGGGAACAAAGAACTGGGGAATCTTGCGTGAGTGCTGGACCCTCCATGCGGAAAAGACAAGTAAGTTTGGCAAATGGAATCCCATTTATGAGAGACACGACTCCTCATTTATTGAGAAAGTGAAATGGCCTTGAGGGGGAAAAAAGTGAAGATCCTGAAGGCATTTTAATAACACCTGAAAATATAGGTCTGTGGCGGGAAGACATGGCGGATCGTGGGGGCTAACAAGGAAATTTCCCTTGCAGGTCCTACAGAACCTGAGGGCTGTCACGGCTTGAGGCCAGGCACTTGTGACTCTACCCTGTGGCTAGCAGTTGGATTATGGAGTGAGGGAGTCTTCATAAAGTCAGAAGGGTCTTTTTCAACCTGTTTTGGGATAACAAAAAGAACGAGGCTAGGTCATTCCAGATCAGGTCCCTGGGACAGCAGCTTTGCCAAACACAGAGAAAGCTATGACCTCACCTCAGGTAAAGTCAGGATAAATTCCTCGTCAGGATGTTTCATCGTTGAATGGGTAAATGCCATATACCATAAGATCTAAGAGAAGATTAGAACAAAAAACCAAGTAAAGTATAATGGGATCCTAAAGAAATCTATTCCCTCTGTTTTGCAGAGAAATAACAGGCCAGATAAAATAGTCATCATTCAAGGATGAATAAACAGGCAAAATAAAACCTCATTATGAAGCATATGAAAAATTCTGTAACTTTAAGAAATGAAAATACAGCACTCAAGAGGCAGAGGAAGAGCATACTTTTGAAAAAGATTTACTACAGGAAATGGGAATAAATTTTAAACAGCATATGCTTTGTGATCTAAATAACATTCAAGGACCCCATGAAGCAGAATATGAAAAATGAGAACAAAAACATATTGAGGTGTGTAGAAAACTGGGTAAGAAACTAGAATAGAGGGAAGGCAAGATGAAAGAAGAAAAAATGTTGTAAAACTGAGTATGAAATATGAAAATTGAAAATACATTAGAAGCAATAAAGTACTTAATTGACTATGCTTATAATTAATCAGTAATATAAAGGACAAATTTGAAACGCTCTTCCAGAATTAAAAGAAAATGAAAATGAGATAAAAACACTGAGAAAGATGATAAATTCAGAGGGCAGTGAGTAGAAATCCACATGAAGAGAACTAGTATCCGCAAAGAGGGTGTTCGAACAAACAGACAAAATCGCAATGATTCTAGAGTTTATAGAAAGTAACTCCATGAATTTAAGAAGTAAATGTTCAGATTAAATGGACTCGATGAGGACTAGACAAAGTTTATATAAAGAGACCAATTCCTATGGAAATTTGGAATTCTAATTTTTCAAAATAAAATCCTGGAAGATATGGGGGAAAAAAAAACAAGTAAAAGAAACAAATACAATAAACAAGTTAGCTACAAGGAGGAAAAACATCAAGACCAGAAGTTAATGGCTCTTCAGAGCCCAATTCAGGGAGAAGACTAAGATCTAAGAATGCTAAATCTAGACATGTTATCATTCACATCTGAAGTTCAAAAATCTTTCTCTGATACCAAATGTCAAAAACTAAATCAATCAGGTTCTCTTCGTGGGGGAAAAAAAATCGCTTTCCAGACAAGCATGAAATGAGCTCAGTTTAAAAAAACCTCATGTACATGGAGGATGTACTTTATTAAAAAGATTGACAGCGAGTCCTGAAATATTTTAGTGAGGAATCAAGTATAAATTGGTACAAATACACTATAGCTACAACAGAGATCGCAAACTTCAATAACCCTTGAAAAACAAGATATAGTGTGTAAGTAGTCCCTCCTTATCTGCGGGGGGATACATTCCAAGATGCCTGAATGTCTGAAACGGCAGATAGTACCAAACCCTGTATGTTTTTTTTCCTATACATACACATCTATGATAAGTTTAATTTCTAAGTCGGGCACAGTAGGAGAGTAACAATAACTAATAATAAAATAGAATAATTATAACAATAGACTATAATGAAAGTTCTGTGACTGTGGTCTTTCTGTCTCTCTCAAAATATCTTATTCTCTTATACTTACCTTCTTTTTGCGATGATGTGAACTGATAAAATGTCTACACGATGAGATGAAATGAGGTGAATGGAGTAGGTATTTTGACATAGCATTAGGCTACTACTGACGTTCTGACGATTCATCAGAAAGAGGATTATCCCCTTCCAGACAATGGGTAACTGAAACCACAGGAAGTGAAACTACCAATGAGGGAGGACTATTGCAATACCATTTAGCAAATAAGAAGTTGGGTCTAAGTTTGCAGGCAGCGGAGGAGATGTAGAAAAAGGAAGAGTATGCTAGCATCTCTATTGTGCATAAGGGGAAAGTGGTAGACACTGATTTATTCCCCTTTGACATGTACAGAGAAATAGAGTTATTTTTAAAGGACAATCTTTAGCAAAGTTGAAAGTAGGATGGATGCTTTTACATTAGAAGAGAGAAAAGGGAAAAGAAAACATGTATGAGAGAGTCAAAGATAAATATCAAAGAAAGTAGCAAAGACACCAAAACAGTAAAATGTGTTGATTTGAGTAAGCACAGACATGTTATTTATGGCAAATATAAATTTAATATAGTAAATGGCAAAGATTAGGTCATGATCATCAAGAGTTGCCTACCAAGGGTACCTTAGAAAAACAACTCAGGAAAACTCCAAATGTAAGATTGTATTAAAATAATAAGAGGGGCGCCTGGGTGTCTCAGTTTGTTAAGTGTCCGACTTCGGTTCATGTCATGCTCCCACAGTTCATGGGTTCAAGCCCCACATCAGGCTCTGAGCTGTCAGCACAGCCTGCTTTGGATTCTGTGTCTCCTCTCTCTGCCTCTTCCTTCACTCATGCTCTGTCTCTGTCTCTCTCAAAAATAAACGTTAAAAAATTTTAAGGGCGCCTGGGTGGCACAGTCGATTAAGTGTCCAACTTCATCTCAGGTTATGATCTTGCGGTTCGTGAGTTCAAGCCCCACATCAGTCTCTGTGCTCACAGCTTGGAGCTTGGAGCCTGCTTTGGATTCTGTGTCTCCCTCTCTCTCTGCCCCTCCCATGCTCACTCTCTGTCTCCCAAAAATAAATAAAACATTAAAAAATTTTTAAATAGTAAAATAAAATAATAAGAACTATTATCTCCACCAAATAATTAGAATTACCATCATATAAGATGGAATAGATTTTTCAAGGAAAAAAATTGTTTCATAGACAATCTTTTTTTATTGTTGGTGAGATGATCCCAAATGAAATATATAAGAATTCAACGCTCATGTGCCAAAGAACAGAGTATGTAACAGGCATGAAGCAAACACTAGAACCAGCTAGAACTAGAAAGAGAAATTGACTAAAGTGGATGCATAGTAAGAAAACTAAGCTTTGTTAAAGCAGGCGATAAACAAGGAAATAGAGAATCTGATAATAAAGTCAATTAAGTTGATTTAAAAATACACATAAAAACTTAATAACTTCAAACCAATGGTATTCTCTTTTTTAAATATTTGAGAAACACTTAAAATTTCATATATACTGGGTCACAAAAAAAGCATCAGAATTTTCTAAAAAGAAGACTTATATGTGCATACTCTGGTCAAAATACAAAAAAAATGGTTGAACAACAGTAATTTTTAAAAAGATTTGTCAAGCTTTAGATTGTGGCAAAACAAAGCAATATTCTTCTATGTAACTCTGGATCCAATAGGAGATTAAAAGTGTAATTACAAAATACTTAGAAAATCACAATTATAAGAATACTACATATTCAAACCAATGGTATTTAGTCAAAACCATAATTGGGCAAATTCACAAAACATACCTTTATTATTTTTAAATGATAAGAAAAAAACATATGAATTGAACCATTAATTTGAGAAGCTAAGAGCAAAACAAAGCAAGCCTAAAGAAAAAAGGAGAATAAATTATTACAGATGAAGCCAGAAATTAAAATTTAGTAAACAAAAGGGAATAGAATAGATAAATAAATCTTAGAGTGGTTCTTCAGGAAAAAAGCAAGCAATAAATAGAACAAAAAGCATAAAATATACAAACCTCTCTTTATCCTAATCAAGGAAAAAGCAAGTGATGAGGAAAATTAAGGATAAGAAAAGAGGTGTCATCTTAGATACAAAAACATTTAAAAATCTTGATATAATGAATCATTCCCATTCATATCAAATATGAATATGAACTGTGAAAGATGCAGGATACATTCTTAAGAAGGAATTGAAAAACAAATGTAAACATTTACCTGTTAGAAGATTTAAAGAAAAATTGTTTCAAAATTTTTCTCACTTTGTTCACTCTTTAAGCATACTAAAATATGTGGGAAAATATCCCAACTCATATATTGGCAAAACTCTAACACTAAAAACTTTCCAAACTAACACAAAAGAGAAAACAAAGTAATCTCACAAATATTTAGATTTAGATGCAAATCTAAAATGAGATACTAAATTTATCTACATGCTTGTGAAATAATGAAAAGAAACCACTAGTAGATTTTCTTTCAAGAATGCAAAGATAATTCAATATTATAAATTCATTAATATAATTTTTCACATTGATATGTCATAGAAGAAAAATGAAGTGATTATCCCCAAGTATGCCAAAAAGTAATTTGAAAAAATGCAACATCCATTTTTAGTAAAAGCACCTGATAACTAGGACCAGAATAGAAATGAAGTCTTCTTTTTTCAAGTCGGTACAGATTATTCATCTCAATACATGATGCCTAATAATAACCCCTAGGAACATTCACTTTAAAAGGAGAAAAAAAATACAAAGATATTTTTGTATTATAAATATTATTCATCACTGTTCTGCAATATCTAACCCATAAAATAAGATCAAGCAGAGGAAAAAAAAAGTTTAGTTATTGAAGAGAAAGAGGAAAAATATTATTTACTGATGTTAAGATTGTCTTTCCAGAGGTATCAAAAACAGGAAGGAAACAGTTGAAAAATGAGTATCCTCCTTAAGCTACTTTGTCTAAATGACCAGTCTCCAACCAAATATACAAAAATCAATTGGTTTTATACATACAAGTAATAATTAATTAGAAGATTTCATTTAGGGGCGCCTGGGTGGCGCAGTCGGTTAAGCGTCCGACTTCAGCCAGGTCACGATCTCGCGGTCCGAGAGTTCGAGCCCCGCGGTCCGAGAGTTCGAGCCCCGCGTCGGGCTCTGGGCTGATGGCTCGGAGCCTGGAGCCTGTTTCCGATTCTGTGTCTCCCTCTCTCTCTGCCCCTCCCCCGTTCATGCTCTGTCTCTCTCTGTCCCCAAAATAAATAAACGTTGAAAAAAATTTTTTTTAACATCCCACTCATAATAAAATGAATAAATTAGCTAGGAATATATTTAATAGGAAATGTTTAAGACGTACAGGAAGAAAACTACCAAGTTTATTACAAATGTAAAAGAAGAGTTGAATAAATGGGAAGAAACACTGTATTTTGCTCTAGTTTGTGGACTGGGAACTTGTAAAGCTGTCAGTTTTGAATGGGGCTCAGAGCAACATAATCTAGTTCCACTCATGGATGTAGATGCAAAAATCCTAAGCAGAACAGTATCAGATGAAGTCTAGCAGCATATTAAAAGAGTAACACTCTTACAGAACAAATAAGGTTTATTCAAAGAATATAAAGATTGATCAATTTTAGGACAGAAAATTTGTCTATCTTGTTGTCATTTATATTCCTGGCATTCATCATAGTTCTTGGCATATAACAGGTGCTCAATAAATACGTTTTGATGGAGTGAATGAACAGTAAGTAATTTTTTAATTTTGTTACATTAACAAATTAAAGGAGAAAATCCACATAATATCTTAATAGATGCCACCCAAATCTTGATAAAATTCAATACCCACTTTTCGTCCAACTCTGAGATAGAGTGAGCCCTTTTATCTTGGTAAAGTTTTCTACCAGAAACACACAGCAAGTGTTATACTTGGTAATGAAAGTCTAGATTCAGGAGCAAGAAAACTGTGCTTACTCTCACACTGATATGTCAAAACCTTACTGGAAGTCATAGTTAATGAATCAATGAAGAGAAAATTAAAAAAAAAAACACCTATGTATTTGGGCAAGCAAAGAGACAAAACGGTCATTATCTGCAGATAATGCAGGTACCATCTTATGTGCGGAAACTAAAAGAGGGTTAAGTGACAACTGATAAGGGATTGATTCCAAGATCAACATACAGTCATCTGTGTCTTTTTCATGTCCCAGCAATAACCAAATAAAACTTTAATAATCGTCCCCATCACAATTGTAACAAATAATTAAATCTTTTTTTCAAAAAAAATTTTTTTAATGTTTATTTATTTTTGAGAGAGACAGAGCACAAGCAGGGAAAGGACACAGAGAGGGAGACACAGAATCCACAGCAAGATTCAGGCTCTGAGCTGTTATCACAGAGCCTGACTTGGGGCTCAAATTCATGAACCGTGAGATTGTGACCTGAGCCAAAGTCGGTTGCTCAATGGACTGAGCCACCCAGGTGCACCAGGAAACAATTAAATTCTTAGTAGTAAAACCAAGAGAAATATTCCAAGACCTAGATGAAAAAATATTTTAAAACTTATGGAAAACCTTAATAAATGAAAAGAAAACCATGTTCCTGGATTGTGAAGATATCACTTCTCTGTAATTTCTCTATAAATTCAATTAAGGCTTATTCAAAATTCCCATATGAATTTTTCTTGAAAGGAACTCAACAAGCCACTTCTAAACTTGGGAAGAAAAAATAAAAGCCAAGATATTTTTAAAAAGAGAGACAATTGGTGCACCTGGGTGGCTCAGTCAGTTAAGCGTGCAACTTTGGCTCAGGTCATGATCTCACAGTTCGTGAATTCGAACCCCACATCAGGCTCTGTGCTGACAGCTCAGAGCCTGGAGCCTGCTTTGAATTCTATGTTTGCTTCTCTCTCTGCCTCTCCCCTGCTCGTGCTCTGTGTGTCTCTCTCTCTCTGAAAAAAAAAAAAAAAACATTTAAAAAAAAAAAAAAGAGGGACAATGAGGAGCGTTGTCAGGAGCCCAATCAATCAATAGATCAAAAAAGAAAGGAAATCTATGTGCCCACCTCACCCCATTCACTAAGAGAACTTTCCATATGCATTAAAAAACTGTCAAGTTTTTTAAAAATTTAAAAATATAGAGGACAAAGACAATATTTTTATAACTTTGGCATGGAGGCCTTCGTAAGTAAGATATAAAATCCAAAAGACATGAAGTAACAGATGGACAGATTTGCCCACATCAAAATCAGCATTTTTTTGTCTGACAAAAAACAATATGAAGCTCTAAAGCAAGTTTAGACTCAAACTGTTTTTTCGCACCATATTTAATAGAGGATTCGTAATCTGCCAAAAACGGGAGCACCTTTAAATAGTAAAGGAAAAGAAGCAACCAATTTTTAAAATGGGCAAAAGATAAGAGTAAAGAATTTACTGAAAAATAATTATAATCAGCCCTCAAGATGTTTAACTTCGTTATTAACTGGGGGCATGTGAATTAAAATGAGAGTTTTGCTCCTAGAACATTGACTCAAGTTGTCGGTGAGGATTAGGGAACAGATGCTTTCACTTGATGTGTTGCTGGTGGGGGCATAAATCAGTGAAGACAGTTAAGCCGCATCAGAATTAAACATGAGATTCCCCCCAATTATACCTTTGGGCTTTCCATTAAAAGAAAATACATGCATACACTTATATATTGTTAATAATAGCCAAACAGTAGAAACATCATATGTATCGGAAAACATGAATCATCTCTAGTACTGTATAATGTATGCGGGCAGAAGAAAGGAATACTATGTGGGCAGAAAAAAGGAATTATATTGACCTGTACATATGGACATATAAAGCAAGACATTGTTACATAAACATAAACGCCATGAGCTTGAGGACTTTATTTTGTTCACCCTGTATCCTTATCACTTTAAACGATGCTTGGAATGTGGAAGGTTACCCGTTAAAAATCTCTTGAGTAAATAAGTGTGAAAAAAAAGCAAATGCGTGAACATTTTACATATAGTGGTCCTATTGATGTTTAAAATTGAATATGTACTTATGTTTAAAAATATAGAAACGGGGCTTGAAATGAAGCAGCAAACTTAGCTCTAGTGCTGGTTTGTAGGAATAGAGTACAGAAGTTGTTGGTGAAGGTGGGTATCTCATTTACCCTTTGCTGTGTAACGAACTGCTCCAATTCAAGGACATGAAACAACCACCATTTTATTATTTTCTCTGATTCTGTGGATCATGAATTTAGACAGAGGACAACAGAGATAGCTTGTGTCTGAGCTGAGGTAGCTGAATCCTCAGCTGGGCAGACTCAGAGGGCTGAGGAGATTTCCGAAGGCTGGGGGGTTGGATCATCTGGAGACTTCTTACTCATATATCTTTGCCCAGGTTAGGATGGCTCAAAGCCTATTCAGCTGGGAATGTCAGCTGGAGCAGCCACATGTGACTTCTCCATGTGGTTAGATAGGGCTTCTTTGTCACATGGTGCCTTCAGGGTAGTTGGAGGCATTATGGTGGCTTAGAGCTCCAAGAGCAACTATTCCAACAAACAAAGTAGAAGGTGTACGACCCATTATGACTTAACCTTGGCAGGAACACAGCATTGCTTCCACTGTACTCTATTGGTTGAAGACTTCACAAGCCCACACAATTTCAAGGGGAGGGGATATAGACCCCACCTCTCAGTGGGAGGAATGGTAAAGAAATTGTGACTGCCCTTTAAAACCACCAGAGAAGGGAAATGCTTATTTCTTATTAATCTTTTTTAAAAATTCAGTCTTTTGAATTTGAGGATTATTCATGGCAGGAAAAGAGTAGTTAAAAACACAGACTCAGGAACCAGAAGACCCTAGTTAAAATCCTGGCTTTTCCATTTAATAGCTGATTGACCTTGGGCAAACATTTAGCCTCTCTGTGCCTATGTTATTTTGCATGTAAAATTAGAGTAATAACATCTATCTCACAGGACTATGGTGAAGATTTCATGCATTAAAATATTTAAAAGCCCATAGAACAAAGTCTGGCATGTAAGTATTAGTTGTAACACTTGCTTATATATAAAAATGAAAAAAAAAAGAGAGCATGCATAAGAATTTGTCTTTTAAAAATAATAATAATAGGAGATAAGGCTTCATTTTAATTGAACCCTTAACCCTCAGGTGAACTTAAAATCTTTTATTATAGTTGCATAAGAAATCACTCGAAAACTAGTCTGAGTTTCCTCACAACATGGCCACCTTACCCTTCTTATACAAGAAGTCGGTGGTCCAAAGATGAGTGTCTCAAATGAATGAGGCGAATGCTGAATGCCTTCTCCTACGGCCTAACCTCTGAGGCCAACAGAGGCCCTTCTGCCATACACTATTGGTCCACAACTCCCTGAGCTTAGTTCAGATTCAAGGAGAACACTTATAGATCACCTGTTCGAGAAGAATACTTACAGGGGCACCTGGGTGGTTCAGTTGGTTAAGCGTCGGTCTCCCACTCGGGTCATGATTTTGCATTTCTTCAGTTCAAGCCCCGCATTGGGCTCTGTGCTGACAGCTCAGAGCCTGGAGCCTGCTTCAGATTCTCTCTCCCTCTCTCTCTGCCCCTCCCCCACTTGTGTTCTCTCTCTCTCTCTCTCTCTCTCTCTCAAAAATAAATAAATGAACTTTAAAAAAAGAAGAATACTTAACACATCACCTCTCATTAGGAGGAATGGCAAAAAGTGTGAAAATGTGTTTTAAAATCTCTGTACTCTCTCAGGATGGCATATTGGAATAGAAACAGGTTATTTATTCACTTGCTGTTTATGTTTGTTCACTTTAATAAATTAACACATGTGAGATGCTTGGGATGTACCATATCGAATGTTGAGTGAGCTAACTTCATTGCTTTAGCTAGAAATAAAGGCATTCATTTATTAACAGAGGACTTGTTTATTAATAAAGGATTTTTTAGAATAATCATAGTGTTACCCTTTTCTATGGACATAATGGATAAATCTTGGGATGCTGTGCTATAGGTCAGGAAATTTCAAAGAATCAACCATAGGTCAATTTGTATGATGTATGAATATAGAGTGGTAATAAAATTCCTTGGTGTCCTTCACCTTCTTAGAAACTATAAAAAATGCATCTTTGCCCAAAGAATTTTCCATACTGTATATTCCCCACTGGGTAAATGTCTAGTTTCCTACTTTTTAGGGTGGTCTAGTTTCAAGCAAATAAAAATCTCTGCCAGATTTGAATATACACTTCCCCTTTCTCTTTCCAGTCACCTTGGCATTGTAGCACACTTCTAGAAAACTTAAGACTCCTATAGAAACCCTTCTCGGGATTCACCATACAGTTAGTTCTCTTTTCTCAAGCCTAGATGGTGAGCAAGGGCTCATAAAATGCATATCATATCCTTATATTATGTTTAAACATTTTTATTTCTCCAGAGAATTTAAAATACACAAACATGTGACTCTGTGAGGAAATGATCCAAAAAAGATTATAAATACAGCCATAAATGTCAAAGTTCCTAAAACATTTCACTGGCTCTATCTTCAGAAGAAAGTGTTTACACAGAGAGCACACGCCGGCATGTTTTATTATTGTTATTGTGGGCATTAAATGTTACAAATGCAATCTGTTTGACATACACATAAATGATGGTCTCCACAAACCTTTAAGAATCACCTCTAACACTGTGGAGCCCGTGAGCAGGAACAATTCCGTAAAGCACGGGCAACAGGCTCTCCAGAGCAAGCAAGACATTGCCATCGCTAGGAGACAATTAGGAATTCCTCTTCAGCTTTTATCTTACTAAATGCTGAATTTGGAACCTTGTGTTGGGGTGCCTGGGTGGCGCAGTCGGTTAAGCGTCCGACTTCAGCCAGGTCATGATCTCGCGGTCTGGGAGTTCGAGCCCCGCGTCAGGCTCTGGGCTGATGGCTCGGAGCCTGGAGCCTGTTTCCGATTCTGTGTCCCCCTCTCTCTCTGCCCCTCCCCCGTTCATGTTCTGTCTCTCTCTGTCCCAAATAAATAAATAAACGTTGAAAAAAAAATTAAAAAAAAAATAATGCCTTGTGTGTTTCACTTGTAGAATTTCTGGTAAGTATTATATAGTAAGTGCTTAATCATCACTTGCTTTTCTGTTGGACACTTTCAAGAGAATCAAGATTTTTTTCCCTTTTCTTAAAAAAAAAAAAAGAGGGACAGAAGAAGGAAGGAAGGAGGGGGGAGGGGAGGGGAAGACAGAGTAAGAAGGGAGGGAGGAAAGCAGAGAAAGGAAAGGAAGGAAAGCAGGTGGAACAAAGAAGCAGATGCTTTCCAGTCCAGATTGGTGGGAGGTAGCTAGAGGGTGTCTTTCCTTGTGGGTTTCTCTTGCTCTTCAGTGGGTCAGCAGTAGGCTTTATCCATTTAACCCTAACTGCCTTCCTGTTTTGTACAACGAGAATCCCTCCCCTAACCTACACCCCAGCATCTCTAGAGCTGTGCTGTCCCATAGAAATAGATATATAATTTATTTTATTTTATTTTATTTTATTTTATTTTATTTTATTTTATTT